>NC_092857.1:5258873-5530868 GCF_039878825.1 Excalfactoria chinensis
CAGTCTCCCTGTGAAATTTTTCAGGAAGAATTTGAAAGATGATAATTCATCTTAGATTAAAAATGTCTGCCTTGGCACATAAGCTAGAGGGAGTATGGACACATAGTTGGTGTGGGAGTTAGGGAATCAGAGCTTTGGAGACTGAGTATATTCCGCATGCTTAAAAAATTAAAGTGCACAATGGCTTTAATACAAACACACTATACAATTTCTGTCAGTTTGTCCCACTGCAAAGGCCTAGACACATTGGCTGTGACTCAATAGATGAACTTCTTTAGCTCTAGAGAACCTATTACTACTGTTTAGAAATGTGGTTCAAAGCTCATGATAGGAGCATCACATTGTAGGATTGCAAGAGATTTCTGCTGGGTTAGAAATAAATACAAAGACAACAAAATAGAGAGAGTGTGAGAGAGACGGCAAGATTGAGAGAGAGAGAGAAAGATGGACAGACAAAGTAAGCTTGCAAACCTGAAGCATTACAGTATGGCCAACTGTTTAAGCTATCAAGAAGGAAAAAATGAAAAATAGGAGTCTCGAAGTAAAATATAGAAAAAAGAGAAGGGTCAAAACCTTCTAAAAATATGTTTGTCCAAAAAGAAACAAAACAAAACAAAAACAAAGATCACCCATAAGCAAACAGAAAAGCAGAAAACAAGGGGTCTTTTATAACTAGTGGAAAACAGTAACAACATCTCCATAACAGAATTGACCCCATCTATTATAGAGATCTATTTTGGGCTGACCAAACAGCTGTTCTGAGCTATCTCCCTCACTACACCTCTTTTAGAAAAACAATCAGACAAACAACTGGTTAAACATGCTAGACTAATTCCTAAGTTTTATAGAACTAAATTTGAGCAAGAAGGATGGTGAGGTTAATGATCCTCAAATCGGAGCATATATGAGAGTAGTAATATCAGAAGTAGATCAGTAATTTAGGCTGCCTCTCTTTAATATTGTTCCTGTGATTTTCTTCTTGTTCTCAAATTGTTCAAGGATCAGCTGCAGGATTTATTCTTCTCATGAGGAGCATCTAAGTAACTGCATATAGTTCTCTGTGTGTGTATACAAATTTCCTTCAAAAACTATAAGTTATCTGTAACCAGTTCCATTTTTGGAACAATGCTGTAGTCCCTGTATATCACTACTGTGTTGTCTGAAGAATGAACTCTTTTAT
Source organism: Excalfactoria chinensis (assembly GCF_039878825.1). Classification (NCBI taxonomy): domain Eukaryota; kingdom Metazoa; phylum Chordata; class Aves; order Galliformes; family Phasianidae; genus Excalfactoria; species Excalfactoria chinensis. The sequence goes on from NC_092857.1 coordinate 5,260,054, forward strand.
GTGCTTTTTGTCACAGTTTTGTTATAAACAACTGAGGTTACACGTTCTCAATCCAAATCTATGAAGCATTAAAGTTTATACTGGTTAAATAATTCCTGAATCTGAATTATTTGGATCTCTGAATTTTATGATAATATTAACAGAGCTTCTGGTGAATCCCATTAATTTATATATATTTTTTTCAATATTGTTTAATTTTACATGAGTAAATATAATTACTCCTTTTGTCAGAAGTTCTAATACCAATTTATAATTCATGGAGTTAATTATGTTAACGAGGAGGCAATCATTTCTCAACTCTCTTCCCTGTAATATTAAAGGATTTTTATTTTTTTCCCCTCTCTCACAGTCTCACTCTCACCTCTCTTTGTACAATTTCTCTTCTAGCGATGAAGTGGCGGCATACACAATTCATCTGTGATATAATTATTTACCATGGCAACAGTTTGTGAATGGGATTGTGAAGTTGCAAATAACTAAAAAGAAGCTTAAGTAGAACAGTCTGAAAAATATCCTTTTTGAGAAAGTGAAGAGTCTTTTCACATTAGGAAAGCTTTTTTTCTCCCCACTATGTTAAAACATGAGGAAGTGAAAAGAGGGATAGAGTTGGGGTTTGTTTTTCCTACATTGTTGAAACCTACTCTGAATAGCAAAGAAAGATAAGTATTGAATTTGTGTTTGTATTATGTGTGATTTTTTTTTCTTTTGTCTGTGTGTATATAAAAATTCCAGAAAGAAATGTAAGAAAATTTAAACATATTTGACATGACAAGCTTTATATGCTATGGTTCCCAGCAAGAAAAAGAGAAGACTTGTAAGATCAGACATGGGAAAGTCATGAAAAAGAGACACATATTTGTAGTGGTTGACTATTATTGTTATGTTTATGAATTACACTGATGGCTCAGATTCATATTTGCATGCAAGATTCAACAAAGCTTAGAGAATCTGAGAGTCAGATAGAGGAAATATATTGTAATCTACTGTTAAAATATTTGTATTTTGCTTGAGGCTGCTACTGGCAAACTTTCCCTTACAAACCATCTAATTCAGTCATCTATTGAGTATTTTAGCACCACTTGTCTAGAATCAAAGAAATTTATTGATGTTCTTCAAAGGCACACTGAGCTGCATATGAAAAAAGAAAAGAAAGGAAAAGAAAAGAAAAGAAAAGAAAAGAAAAGAAAAGAAAAGAAAAGAAAAGAAAAGAAAAGAAAAGAAAAGAAAAGAAAAGAAAAGAAAAGAAAAGAAAAGAAAAGAAAAGAAAAGAAAAGAAAAGAAAAGAAAAGAAAAGAAAAGAAAAGAAAAGAAAAGAAAAGAAAAGAAAAGAAAAGAAAGGAAAGGAAAGGAAAGGAAAGGAAAGGAAAAGAAAAGAAAAGAAAAGAAAAGAAAAGAAAAGAAAAGAAAAGAAAAGAAAAGAAAAGAAAAGAAAAGAAAAGAAAAGAAAAGAAAAGAAAAGAAAAGAAAAGAAAAGAAAAGAAAAGAAAAGAAAAGAAAAAAAGAAAAAACAACAATAGCAACAAAAGCTTTTCCATATAGGCTGTGGTTTAGAGTTTATCCACCTAGGAGTAAAGTTAGGTGCTGTATTTACTTTGACCCAAAGCCATAATGATTTCAGAATCAAAATGTTTCAGAGGAATAGATTAAAATCTGTCAATACATTTCATTGAATGCTAGTTAATCCAAGAACACTTTTCAAAGTCTCCCCTCTAGTCAGTGGTATGGCATGTTAAATATCTGTCCATCTCTCTTGGAAAGTCAAACTGAATACACCTCTAAGAGAAAGATCCAATCTTATCTGTCAGATAAACTTTCCAATGACACTATTAGGATTAGGGTCATGACAGGAGAATTATTGTGAAAAGCTGAAGCAAGATTCATAGCCAATATTTGCTCTTAAAGTCATAAATTATAACTTATGTGCTAAATACTTATGATATATATTACTGGATAATAAGATCCTCACAGATCTTCCTCGAGGTGTATCACAAGAAGAGAGAACAAAGTACATTGATTCTGACTGTCCTGTCTGCTCTGGAAACAAAAAGACAAATAGACATTTTGGTCGCTTACCCCAGAAAGAAAAATCTTGTTATACTTTAAAAACAAAGCAAAACAACAACAATGACAAGCAATAAAACAAAATTCATAATTTTCTCTTAGTCAAGTCTGGCATAAAAACTATGATCTTTTTAATCTTTCAGTGACACATATATAGAACTTTGTTTCACTCTTCTTGGATCAGAATGGAAGTAATTAAACAACAGAAAGAGCAGTTTTTTCAGGCTTTTCATAAGAAATACAGCCTGATAGTTTGATTTGCAGCTGTATTTATGTTTCACAGGCACAGAGAAGCATCAAATAGTATTTTCAAAAGTTCCCAATCACTTTTGGAGAACAAATGGAATTATTAGCCTTACTCTTCTAACTGCATTTTTAAATCACCTGCACGTTATTATTTTCACTGTTTGACAGCTTTTAAAGAGACTCTTACTGTTCTCAGTATAATACTGTGAGATTTTAAGCAATAATTCAGGGCATGAGAATATATTTTGTTTTTGTGAAGTGTCTTTGTACTAAATCAGGTGTACATGCATAGTTGTGGGGCTATCATACAAGTTCTGCTATCCATGTATACTCAAAGACAAGACAGTAAAGACTGAATAACTCCATTATTTCTTAGAAGTTCTAACATAAAATTCCATGGTGATTTAGAAGAAAATGTGATGGTAATTTACAGCTTTATGACTCAGATTATGTTGATTTCGGAAACTCAGTCCATTCTGTGAGTGAGAAAATTATCTTCATTATAAAAGAAAGACATATATGTGTGTCTTGAGGTCCCGATATACATATTAAAATTATTATTTTAATTATTATTAATAATTTAGATATTATTATTATTAATAATAATAAAAGGACTTTCAGCATTTCCTTTTAAAACTGTCACAGACATCAGCACTAGCAGATGTCACACTATTTTTAGGGATCAGTATACCAAACATATCAGTTTTATACTACAGAACAATGCATACTTTAAGAAGAGAAGACAAGAGACAAGAAGGGACCTTTATTATTATTTTGAAATCAGGAAAAACAAACAAACAAACAAACCAAAAAAACAATCATAGACATATCTCTATCACAAGGACACAACATCACAACATACAGGTCAGGTTAAGACCATCTTGAGAAGCCCTTATGTGATGTATGTGTTATGTGTTTAGGCACGACAAGTCAACTGAAATTCAACTGCGCTTCATCTTTCTTCTTGGACTGTAGAAATATATAAGAGGTAGTTTGGTACTCGTTATGTTCTGGAAACATTTAGAGTCTTCATGGAATTTTGCACCATCAGCTGCACAATTTTTTCTTTCTTTTGAGTCTTAGAAGCCTCAGAGCAAAGGGGAAAATTGTCAGCCTTTCTTCCTTCCCCCTTTGTTCTTCCCGATTTATATGGAACTTCTATATACTGGTGCTAAGGCTATTACAGATCTCTTACTGACAATTCCCACTAAAAGTGGAGCTCCTTATGTAGTGGCTTCTTAAGTGAGTCATTTTGCCTTCTTTATTTCTCCTTTAATTCACTTGAGTGGCATAAAGGGATCAAATCTATCTTTGTGGATGCCTCTAGGACTTCAGACTCTTCTTTATATTCCACATTTCCTACTTTTCAGTGTATATTAGCCATCGTTGCAAACTTAGAAATTCACACCGCTGGAACATTGCCTGTATCACTGAGTTTGGGAAGCAGTACATAATAAACAACAATTATTATCTGCCACTTAATTTAATGTAGTTTTTTGTTTGTTTGTTTACACTTACATGTAATTCTTGATATTAACACTAGGTCAAATACAGGCTGACACAGAAATATCAAAGCACTTCAATGAATCTTTAGTGTTCCTTGAATGCAGTTTTAATATCCTGCATCGTTTAGTCCCTCTCTGTCAACCATCTTTTATTATTCACGTTTATTGTTCCTTATCACTGGAATATGTTTGCATTATGATAAGACATGCAGGGTGAAACTTCACTAGTTATGTATGCTAGAAGTCACAGAAGGGAGTGACCCACTGCTGAGAGTCATAGGGGCAACCCATCTACCAACCTAACATACAGTGGAGAGAAATCTGCTACTTGCCAGGAGACAAGGTCCAGGATGTCACAGAGAGACTGCCACAGATGATAATGAGCACAGACTTCTGATTCCTACCTTTCTATGTGGGAACCCATGATTCTTTCAGTACCCTAGGGGAATAAAACTATGCACTCTGAGATTATACTACTATAAGTAATAATACTAATACTACTAGTAATAATTTGTAGGGAAGATATATCTGTGCCTCAGGAATTTGTGCTGGTAGCTTGGATCCATGGTTTTCCTTTTCCAAATCACTCCTTTCATTGCTGGGAGGAAGAATAACAATTTGAAATCCTAAAGAGTTACTCAGATTGCTTTTTATCTGATCAGTTTTCCTTGATAATATGTCATCAATGTCAATGATCTAAAATGCAATAATGCAACGAGTTTTTAATATAAAGTTTAAATCAGTTCCTTTGTCTTGACTGTCTTCTTAAGTGAATTTGAACTTCCATTATTTCTATTTAAAATCCTTTTACTTACGTCATTATAAAGTACAACATATAGCTCTTTCCTCTGCCTTACATCATGGAAACAAGAAAGTTAACAGATGGTGGTTTCTTCATTTTTGATGAATTCTTGAAAACAGGATTTCTCCTTCCTCTCCTTTACAGGAGATTTTTCTGAATAAAATAAAATAAAATAAAATAAAATAAAATAAAATAAAATAAAATAAAATAAAATAAAATAAAATAAAATAAAATAAAATAAAATAAAATAAAATAAAATAAAATAAAATAAATAGAATAAAATCACCACAGATTTTTCTCTGTCTGTCACATTAACTGTTAAAGAAAAAAGATTTTTCTTCTCCTGGTTTGTAACTAGTGATGATCCATAAGTCCAGCTAACCTTTCCCTTCAATGGGAAAATAAAATCCAAATGCAGTAGCATACAAATAATTGTCAGAAGTCTAGCTGCACTGGAAGGCTGCAATGTATAAGATTCAGTTCTAACTAGAGATTACAGTTCAGCAACCTCCTAGTCCTGAATGTCAAATGGTCATGTCATCTCCTCCCATAAGGGACAAAGTCAAGATTCACACAGGCAGGGTGACTTTTCACAAATGCTAATGTATCTTGTATTTGAAAGAGTCAGGGAAAAAATGATGGACACCTCTACTCCATTTTTCCCCTTACTTTTTTTAATCAAAAAATGCACCCCCACTTCCCAGCACCTTATTTGACATTGCAGACCCCCCCTCCCCATTCTCCACATCACTAAATTCAAATGCAATATTCCAACAAGTGGGGTTCACTCTGAAAACTCCTTACTATGACATGAACAGCCAGCTATCACAGGGAATATTTTATGGTGCTGACATCTCATGGATCAATTTCTCTCATCCTTATTTAGTAAAGTCGAAAAAGCAGGTAAGTGATCTCCAATCACTTTTCTCAACTTGACTACACTTGCTGAAAGTTGCTCTGGGTTTAGGCTGCTTAGATCCAAATGGGGCCTGCAGATTGGGAACACAGTCAGGCAAGACAACAGTTACTTCTGCATATTATAGATCTAGTTCCTGCAGGTTTCATACTTACACTGTTTGATGCCTTTTGAAAATCCACCTACAATTTCTTCTCCCTTGTCCTGATTTCAGCTTGGATAGATGTGGCATTTTTTGTTTCTTTGTTTGCTTTTTCCACCTTGCAGTGTCTAAATTTATGCTATATTTTGGCTTTGGGAGAAATACCATGCTGATAACATACCAGTGTTTATGTTCTTGATGGAAACAAGCAAGTTCAGAGAAACAAACAAACAAACCAACAAAAAAACAGTTTTGTTTGTTTCTCACACTGTCCTACCAGTGATAGCAGCTGAGAGAGACAGCTAGGAGGAGACAAAGATGAAATCAGGATAGCTGACCAAAACTGGCCAAAGAGACAAATCATACCATATAGCATAATGTGAAAGGAAAAAAAAAAGTAAAAAAAAAAAAAAGTCTGACAAATGGTGAGGAGTTGGTTGAAAGAGCAGCCACTGCTTGGGAATAGCTGGGCATCAGTCAGTGGATGGTGAAAATGGATTGTGCATCATTTGTTATATATGTAAATATATATATATGTATAAATATATATATATATGTCTGTGTTTGTATGTGTGTGCATGTGTACATGCATTATTACTATTATCCTCTTTCATCTTTCTTTTCTGTCTTAGAAATAGTTATTATCTTAACACAGGAAATCTTTTTAACCATTTAACAGCAGTTCTTGTTTCATCGCCCACAGTAACATCTGCAAGTGTGATATTTCTCGGAACCAATATGTTGTCTCCCAGATTACATGCAGTATTTTTGGCATAGTAGTGAGGATCCTTCTTCCTGATTCTGAAGTGCTGCTCCAAAAGGCAGGGAGGATTTAATTCCCTAGATCTTTCCATCTGCTACTTTGTCCTGTTGAAAAAAAATAGGCAAAGACACAAGGCAAAGAAAAAAAATGAGAGAGAGGAAGCAAATGGGAAAAGGGAAAGGGAAAATGTTAAGAAAAAAAGAAGAATGAAAAAGGAGGAAATCTGAGAGTTTCTAGGGAAGGTTTTGATTTTATTTTGTTTATGCTTGTGGTTTTTTGGTATTTTTTATCCATTCTTGATACTCAGTGTGAAGCTAATTGCTTTACATTTTAAGATGTTTCTCTTCCAGGAGCTAGTTCATTGTGTGTAACATTTTAAAGCATTTGAATATGATTTCTGTATGCATGGTTTTCTTCTGCAGTGTCCTCCTGTGGCTGCCTTTTCCTAACCTCATTCCTTATTTCAAAGGACATTTGCAATGAAAATGGAATCTCTACTTCTGAACAGTTCATCTGCTTTTGATGCTCATTTCCCCACCTGAAGTCACAGTTCTCTACTTGTGACCTCACTGCAGGTTGCTGTGCTGAGAGGATTATGATGTTGAAAATAGAGGCTTATAATTTCAGTAAGTGAATGAGCAGCCTGAGCAGATGGACTTCACTGAAATAAAGATCCCATCTTCATGCAAATACTGTAAGCAACAAAAAGATGAGAGGAAAAAATGGCAGAAATTACACAAGTAGGATTGTTTCACTCCTCCTCTGGCTCAGGGTGAATGGGTCAGGCCCATTAATTAGGGTAGTTTCAAGAAGAGACCCACAATTAAGAAGATTTTAAAGTAAACTTAAAATACTCTGATACATCCCTTAGTTCTTTTGATGTATGTCTACTATTTTGGATGACACTACATATAGCACAAGTCTTTATAGCCTGAAATAAGAGCCAATTACCACAATTAGAAACTGTAACTAACTCACACTAGTAGCAGTTCAGTAGTTCAGGCTCATAAAGCATTTCCTAGCCCTGAGCAACACTGGCAATGGGGACTATATCTTGGGAAAGCTGTAGGGAAAGCAGGTTTCCCATAATTCTGTAGAATTTCTGATTGAAACAAACAAGCAAACAAACAAGCAAGTATTTTGTTTCTATTGTGCCACGAGGAGTTTAAATTTGAAGGTAAAAAATGTGTACACAGTCATTTGTCCTCAGCCTGATGTATGTATCTGATGCAATGCAGCTCATACCTATTTGGTAGTATCTTAAAAACTGCATTTGAGCTGTGCTGAACCTGAGTTATAAGTGACTTCTCTTCTGTGGCTAAAGCAACAGGAATGATTTTCAATTGTAGTCAAACCTGGTAGCTATTTCTTGCACTGTGTTCCTGGTGTGAAGTGCTTACAGACGTTCCTTTTACCCAATGTACTGCCTTACGTATTTCAGCATGAAATGGCCTTTCTCTATATAGCCAAAGAATAGATCATGCATATCCTTTAGGGATTCCTACCACTGTAGGGAACAGTGGTTACCAAAGCCAGCAGTTGCTGGTTACTACATTTTGCAACACCAAATTCTCCCGTTTTTATTTATTGATTTTTAGTATTTAGTATTTATTTATTTTTAAGGGAAAATAAAAACACTGTTATTCATGGAATCATAGAATCATATAATGGTGTGGGTTGGAAGGGGTATTTCAGATCATCTAGTTCCAACCCCCATGCTATAGACAGAGACACCTGCCTCTAAAACAGGTTGTTCAGAGTCCCATCCAGCTTGGGTTTGAGTGCTTCCAGGGAAGGGGCATTCACAGCCTCAGTGGGCAACCTGTTACACTGTTTGACTTGGAGCAAAAATCCAAGTTTGTTACTTCCTAACATGTGAGACATTTATCAAGGACGAGGTATTAAACTATCATGCTGTAAAAGACTGATCATAGCACAGATTTCTCCCACTGATTGTATATCTGACCTTCTCTTCTGCTTTTCTCTGGAACCTGTATTTCCCCAACCACAGCACAATACAGTTGTCTCACTGTGTCAACATATGGCAACATGGACCAAGAGCTGCAGACATCATGAATTTACTGTTCACATTGCTGTGGCATGTGATGGGAGCCAGACACTCAGTTCTTGCTTTTGATGTTTTCCTGAGCATCTCTCAATTTTCAGCTGATTCAATCTCATAATAATGAAGTACTAGTAACCCTTAGAGATTCAGGGATAGTAAATGATATTCTTCACAGCCACATATATAATCAGTAAAGGAACAGAGAATTGAACTCCAGTTTTGGACAATCAGCGACTCTCTGTCTCTTCCTCTTCAGTTATTTTTATATCCATTTTGTACAGAGAGTTCTAAAAAACTGTGGAATGCTCATTGAAAAAGTAAAAGCAATCGTGAATCAGTGAATATATACGGTTCAAATTCCTTCCTGTGAGGATTTCAATTTTTTGAGGAAAATATTATTTGACTTCACCTCTCTGCCTGAGGCACTTAAACAGCTGATGTTATTGGAACAATTTTTCAGGTAAAAAAAATAATACAAAAATAAAAATATTAAAAAAAAAAATCATAGGAAAGATGTCCCTTGGATGCTGAAACCCAGGTTCATTGCTTTTAATAGACAGTGACAGCTCAACATGTTTTAAAAATAAGTGTCTATACATCTATCTTTTCTGGAATAGTGAGTCAGTTACCTGGGAAAGGATAGACTTCTATGAGGGAGCCAGACTGTGCGATAGCACTACTTATCTAATCCTGACATGCAAACGTAACACCAAATGAATGCCTTTAAATAAATAAATAAATAATAAGTAATTAACCTTAATAAATTCAATGCTTAAATTGGAAAGAAGAAAAAAACAACGACAAAAGCTGAAAGCAAAACAAAACTGAGCACACCACTGGAAAAGAGAATGTCAAAAAGATCTGAACAAAACTTTAAGACAGGCATAGCTTCCACTGTTAAAATAGCACCGTGTGTCAGTATGCATGACACTATCATCGGATACATCAAAGAGCATGTTAGAAACACGCTTACTACAAAGGAAACACTAGTTGTGCTTTCCTGAAAAGAAATGGCGATGACACAAAAGAGCTTGTCAGAGACTGTAAAGGGAAAAGCCAGCAAGAGTTCTGCAAATATAATGATTCCATCAATACATTGGAAAGACGAGCAATAAAAATGATCAGGGTAGTACTGGTCACATCATTTTATGTAGATAACAAGTGCTATGAATTTAGCCTCTTTTATCCATAAAAAGTCCTTTGCAAACTGATACGATTGCCATCAAGCTGTCATTATACACTGAGCTTACAGCCAGGAAGGTCCAGTGAATCAAAAACCTGACCTCAAAAGAGTAATGGATTCTTATGACAGTAGCTACTGGCCTGATTGAATTTCAAAGCCTCTCAGACTCTCTCTATGTGGATACTGGGCCAATGACATTACAGCAAAACTGGATAAGATATGAGAGATGAAACAGTTACAGTGTCAGAGTAGATCACTAATAGATTATACACAAGAAGATCTGTTTTCTGATTTGACAGTTCATCAACCCCTGGATCTACTGCCCTTTTTGTCTTCATTACCTCATGTTTTCATTTTGTTCAGTTGAAGGACGTGCAAGAATTGTTTGCTTGTCTTCATCGACACATGTGTTTTTCTAGATGAATAAATCCAGATCTAATCTACATGTTCCAGCAGATGCTAAGAAACAAAGTAGTAGTCTTTTGAAAATCTAAATTTCTGCTTCTTAAATGCAACACTTGAAAATCTAACTATTAAAAAGGAAAGGAAAGGTAGAAAGGGAAATGTCAGTGTTCAGTCGAGTTAGAGAGCAGTCTTAGTTTCTTGTAGCATCAGAATAGTCTGTCTTTATTGTGATCAACATACATCTTATATACCATTCACTTACAAGCAAGACATTCCTGTTCCTCTAACAGTTCCTCTAATCAGTTAATTGGTCCTAGCTTCTCCCAAACAACAGTGAGGAAGGATGAAAGGTTTCTTAAAAGTAACTGGATTAATAATGCATATCAAAAGATCCTCCTGTCTACCCTTGGATGCAAACAGACACTGCTTGCTCTTTATCTCATACTCTCTTCTTCCAGGGTTTCACAGTGATAACGTCTGCCAAAGAGTCTGATATGTCTTTGGTGACTTGCTCACAGTTAGATCTTTCCCACAGGGAAAGAGCAGAGGCAGGAGTCAGAAGGAAGAGGAAATAAAAGGAAGAAGGAAGAAGATGAAAGAAGAAGGAAGAAGGAAGAAGAATGAAGGAGAAGAAGGAGAAGAAGGAAGAGTAAGAGGAGAAAAAGGAAGTAAAGGGAGAGGAGAGGAGAGGAGAGGAGAGGAGAGGAGAGGAGAGGAGAGGAGAGGAGAGGAGAGGAGAGGAGAGGAGAGGAGAGGAGAGGAGAGGAGAGGAGAGGAGAGGAGAGGAGAGGAGAGGAGAGGAGAGGAGAGGAGAGGAGAGGAGAGGAGAGGAGAGGAGAGGAGAGGAGAGGAGAGGAGAGGAGAGGAGAGGAGGGACCTTAATTTTTTTTTTCATAAAAGACACTTCTGCTTTTATATATATTAAAATATTCCAACAATACCACTAGAAGGAAGGACTGTCAAACTTGGAAAACATATATGCTGTTGCAGAGAAATTGGAAATATATGTAAGTGTGTACTTATAAATAAATTACATTATTACTCCATTTATGTACCTTTTGGTTTGGTTTGGTTTGGTTAGATTGGGTTTGGTTTAGTTTTCTTAATTGTCATTTGCAGCTTTACCAGGAAACATAAAAGATTTATCATCCCTGTTCTGTAGATTAAAAAAAAAAAAAAAAAAAAAAAAAAAAAAAGTTAGTGAATAACTAAATTTATCCCCACACTTGAATAAGTCCAGAAAAGTAATTCATACAACCGAGGAGCAGAGATTATATCTACTGCATGATCTATGGTACAATTTCTCACATTATCACAGAAGTGATGTCTGTGTATTTTCTGGAAAGTGATAAATATCTACTAGTTTTATGCTTCTTTTGGGGGTGAGGCCAGAAATTCTTCTTGGTGGGCAGAAAAGAAGTTGAGTGTCAAGACAGAGCCTTTCAACAGCACAGACTTAAATCTTTGATTTAATACTACAAGAATTACAGTGGTGTCTTACCTTCTAGGTATTTTTTCAGCATTTATATGTCTAAACATTAATAATGAAGTGTCTTTGTCTTGGTTCAGTAAATACAGCATGAGGACCAAAATGAGAAATTGTAGGTGTCTGAGTGCCTACAGGTCTATGATGTCACTGGTGTCACTGAGATGTGATATGATGGCTCTCACAACTGAAATGTAGAAATAGATGGATATAAAGACTTTAGGAAAAACAGGGAGGGGAGAAGGGGAGGAAGTGTTGCCCTGTACATCAGTGACTACCCTAAGTACATGGAGCTCCACCTGGGGTAGATATGGATCTGACAGAGAGCTTACAGTCTGCTACAAGCTGCTGATTAGGAATACTAAGTGAATGAGGCCATCTATAAAGAAGTAGGGGGAGCTTCAAATTCACAAAACATGGCCCTCATGTGGCATTTCGGCCACACCTGGAAACTGAACAGAAAGAAAATTTGACTCCGTTTTTCAGTTTTGGTTCTTGAGAGATTCTTCTAGATGCAGGCAGTATTTTCGCTCTGTTGCAAGCTGCATTCATCTTACTTGAGTAAATGTATTTCAGGTCTAGAGTTTTCTCTTTGTGTCTTTCAGCAATCTGTCTAGTTAGCTGATTATTCCAAGAGTCAAATAGAGCATGTGAGAAAATAAATAAATAAATAAAAGAGTTCAGTGTCATGGCGCTCAGTCTCTTGACGCTGGAAGCTATAGTTTTCAAGGCCATCAAATAAAACAAATTCTTGAAATCCAGCATTTGAGCACTATTGAGTACAGTGGAGTAATGACTGACAAGTTTCAGATTATGCTTGTCAAAACTTAAAATAATTTAGGTAAGAGAAAATACTAAAGATTAAATTCAAACATTAACACCATGCTACCATGGCTACCATTAAGCCATGCCCCTAATTCCCATACCCCACTGAACTGAAGATCTTCATTCCCTGACTATGGACTAAGGAATAACTTCCCATTTCCTACATCTTTCCTCTCATCCCTCAAATCTGAGAAACATTCCAATACTGAGGAATCTGTCCTCATCTTCCACCACAGATCATACTTAAAATAATTTCTGCCCAGTATGGATTCAGCCTTATTTCTCTACCATGGTAGAAAATTGAGCCAGAGTATCATAAAACTGTCTAAACATTCACTCAGTTCAAAGCTGCAAGTAGTCCTGAAAATGATACATATTTCTTCACAGAAACATAGCACAAGTAGGAAAAACGTACAGAACTGTGCATGTCTATACAATGTTTTTTCAGGTACTACACAGGATTACAGAATGTAATATGTATGTGTGTGTGTGTTTAAAGAAAGACAAATGAAGATCATATGGGGGAGTCTGTTTGGCAGAAAAGACATAGAATGTTGGATGACTGGAAAAAAAAACATTCCTAATTAATCTGTGATGACTACATTTTGTTGATTTCCAACCCAGCCAAACCTTATCTGACATTGACACATGATGTGATATATTCATTCATGCCCTCCTAGAAGTACCTTTCCTCCTCCCTTCTGAGGGATGCTGCAAAAACTGGGTTCAAGGTAGTCACCCTGTTAGAGAGAAGGCAGGAAAGAAGCTGCTTATTTAGTATTTGAAATACAAAGTCTATGCTTTCCTCTTAAGCAAAAAACAATTGATTGCCAATAGTGAGTAAACACTGTTTAACCACTGCACACAGACCTTGAAGGATTTATGAGCAGCTACAAGCTCACCTCTGACTTCAATTGGAAGCTGGACTGTTTCTCTGAGTTGCAGAGTCTGACCGGTAATGTTCTGTGCAAATGAATTTAGAGATTTTCTCAGCTTGTATTCATATTCTACAAAAGGGAAATATCCCCCAATTGCACCTATTTGGAGTTGAATTATTGACTTCAGCTTTGAAGTGCAAATGAGATGAATGAAAACATACTTAGCCTGCAACATAGGAGCTATTTCTACCAGCTGATTTATGGTGCATTAATGGCCTAGTAAAGACAGCTTACTATTGCTATGGATTTGTAATCCCCCAGTCCAATTATACTGAAGATGAAGGCAAAATGCCATCCACTGTATAAGACGATCAATAGTGGTCATTTCTTAAAATTCTATACTTCCCTTCATTCCAGCAATTCAGGTTACAAGATCTTCCATAAATTATTCTTTCCTGGTTTATCAAACCTGCTGTTTCTAAAAGCCAGACTTACAGACTACAGCTACAAACATAAAGTGCTATAAACAATCTTTCAGTACATTAAAACTATCAGTATTTATGGGAATTCAAACTCCTTTAGAAACTTCCAGTCACAGAAATCTGTCTATATAAAAGCAATCTCCAACTAAATAAATATACCAGGAAGAGAAAATAAAGGGAATTTCTATAGAATTTCTATATGACTGCCCTTGTTCCTCAAAAAAAAAAAAAAAAAAAAAAAAAAAAAAAGGAAAAAAGAAAAAAGAAAAAAAAAGCCTAATTATTGAAGGCCTAAGAATGTTTATGACCTTCTATAAAGAAAATAAATAAACATATGAAATCATATCATATGAAAAATTCAAACCCTCAATTCTCCTCTTAGTGATCACTATGGAACATTATATTTATAATAACAATATATATTTAATATGATGTAATCTGAAAGAAAATATTTTCTTCCTTATTCTTCAAAACAACACAGCGTCTTGTTTTGCTTTCTTTTTTCCGTCGTCTGTTTATCTCTGTGGAAAACTTCTGCATATCACCAGTTTTCCGTCTAAGATTAAGTCTTTTTGGATACCTCTAACGTGAACGGAGTTTTCAGTTTATTTGAAAAAATACTGTGTGCCCTTCAAAAATACTAGAAGTTGCACTGTTATTTTATTTGTTGCATTTGTATGTGTCTATCTATTTATATCTGATACAGCATGCCATTTCTCTGATTCTAGAGATAGCTAAATATACAAAAATGGAGATTCATTCTATGGACTCAGATACCGGTGAATGTCTCCACCAGAGGAGGAACTAAACATTCAAAAACAATAGATATCTAACTAGATGTAATGAGCATTGGAGTCCAGGATGAGATACCTCTAATCCTCTAGTTCATGTCTAATCAGGACAAATGCACAGTCATACAATCACAGAATCACCGGGGTTAGAAAAGATCTACAAGATCATCCAGTTCAACTGTCAGCCTATCACTAATAGTTCACACTAAGCCGTGTCCTTCAACACAACATCTAAACATTCCTTGAGCCTTGAGCACCTTCAGGGTAAGTGTATCTCCTCCCCTAATTTTATTTTATTTTATTTTATTTATTTTATTTTTATTTTATTTTAACAATGAAGTATGGTTGCTTACAATGGTTATATCTAAATTATACCTATCTAAAAATATGTGAAAATGAATCCCACTCATAGTAGTAGGTAGAAGAAGAATTGAAGTCTCAGTGATTCTGATATATTCTGAAAGTATATCATTGTCAAAATTCAACAGTGAACTACCAAGATGTGTCAGGCTTTTTGAAGCAGCTGTTCTCCTTTGAGAGTTGTTTTAAGACAATAAAATGGCTGTATTGAAATTCAAACAAGAAAGGTTGCAGTGGTATCTATAAAGCAAATTATGTACACAATTTGGGGTGACACTTAAAGTCACTCCGATCTTTTCAAGAAATAAAAATGTCCTATATTTGGTGAAGCTGTGAAGACAAATCAGTGTCCTACTCCAGACTAAATACTGTCTTTGTCTTACATGGAGTTGTTTGGAAACATTAGAAGCTATAAGGTGAAGCAGTGAAGGCTAACTGACTTTTTCTATCATGTTTTTTGTTTGTTTGTTTGTTTGTTTACTTTGTCAGTTTACATTTAAAGCTCTCATTAATGTGAGTTTGATGGAAATTTCTTAAATGTAATCACACTTGTTTTCATGCAACTCATTTATGAACTAAAGAAGAATCTATTTTATAGAATAAAAACTATTTTTATTTTTAGAGTAACTGTAACTGTTTATTCAAGGTTTTCTGGGAGATCTGGACATTCTTCTACCACCTCAAAATCTCCCAGCTGTGACTGCTCTCATATTTTCATAATTGCTTAAGATTCATAAGGATACATGAAATCCAGTTTTTTATAAATGATTTTTGCAGTACCTTTGGAAATATACCATTCTGTTTGGGATCCATCCAGAACAAATTATGTAGGCACAATGGAAATGTGGCTATCCCATTTCCAGGATAATTTTTTATCTGCACTACTCTATAAAGCGTTTGCCTAACTTCAAAGTTCAGATGTTACTTTGTAAAGGCAGAATTAATTTTCTTGATTGCTAATCCATCACCACTAAGTATGATGCATATGGTATCAAACATAGGTATTTCTGCTATCATTAATTGTGGCACATTGTCACAACCGATAAGGAAATGCAATATGAGAACACGAAAACAGTCGCTGGATTTGGCAGCTTACTCTTGTTTTTCTAGTCATCATGGCAGGTACCAACCAAAACCCTTAACTCAGGAGGGTGGCTGTGTGAATAAACAAGGAAAAGAAACTCAGGACTTGGAAAGCATCAATCATTCAGCTATGTTGTCTCACACTTAGTTTGCGTGGCTGTTGTTCAGTGAAAGATAAAGACAGATAGGTCTGAAGGAAAAAGAAGTTCTGTAAAACATCCTAATGCTGAGGAGCAAAGGTGTAACTTTTGGTCCTGAGGATTTTGCTAGAGAAAAGGAGAGACAGCAACGTAGAGGATAAGCGAAGGAAATTAACATGTGTTTGATAAAAAAAAAGAAATAAAATAAGGAACCATATTTTAAATGGCAGATAAAGCACAGCTGAAATGATAAGCATCATATAAGAGACAGGAAAGGAAATTAACAAAGATTAAGTTAGCAGGGAAGAAAATATCTGGGACCAAATCCAAAAACAGATGAAAATATTCAGGTCAGGAGGAAAATGAGCTGTGTGGGTTTTTGTTTGTTTACTTGCTTGCTTGCTTTTTTTGTTTTTGATTTTGTGTTGTTTTTGTTTGTTTTGTTTATTTATTTTGTTTGTTTTGTTTTGTATTTTTAAGTAAATCCAGCAAAAGGTCTTTGAAAAAAAAGATTTGCTTTGCTTTTACAGGGTGTGTGTGTTTTTTTGTTGTTGTTTTGTTTTGTTTAATTCTGTTTTATTTTAACTGGGACACAATAGAGTCACTGATATACCTACAATTTTCAGATTAAATCAATTTATTATTAAATTATGATATATATATATATACATATATCAATAACGATAGATCCTTTTGAGATTGTATAGTTCTCCATAATGTGGAAATCTTATATTAAAAAAACAGCAGACAGATAAGCAAGTGAATCCTCTATTTTAAAACAAGTAGAAGCTGTTATGACTATTTCTGATGACCTCCAATGTAATGCAGACCAAAACAAGTATTTCTGTATATTATTAAGAAATCATGTTTAAATGTTTGTGGGCAGTGCTGCAACACATATTACACCATTTGGAGGTTCTATTTTATTCACTTGTGTTTCTCAAAATGATGCCAAAATTTTCACTAGCCTAATTTCAAGACTAATCTGAAACAGCCTTACTCCGCTTACTTGGGTGACTTGAGTGTTGTATGATGTGCTAACATAACATACATCGGTAACACAACATATGTTGTTAACAATATTGCATTACAGTCACTTTTTCAATCAAGAGAAATTTAGTATCAAGAAACAGACTCTGAATTACATCTCCTCCTTCTCTTTGGTCTTTGAAGTTCTCCAAAGATTACACAGAGATGAGAACTGAGACAAGGGATTGGTACAACTATCCCAGTTTACTGTAAACCACAGTATTTCCCTGTGGGTAGTATTTTGTTGTTGTTTTTGGTTTTGTAGTGTTTTGTTTTGTTTTGTTTTTCTTTGTAAGTATTGTTCTTATTTTTCATATGTATTTATTGAATCAATCTCTGACTTTTAATTTATATGCAGAAACAAGCAAACAAGAACAATAGAAAAAACATCAACACCCCACCTAAAACAAACAAACAAACAAATGACAACAGAAAGAAACTTCAGCAAAACACTTGTTTCCAGTTTTCCAGTCCATGTTGTTCTCTGTTATGCAGTTCTGCTTTTCTCATCTCCATATACTGAAGGGGCAAATTGCAGGTCTCTGCACTGGTGAATTCCAGGGTGTTTTTCCCACTCTGCTCATAGGATCTGTGTTTCTTATTTCATTGTTTGTTAATGCTAAGCTATTTTGCTATCACAAATCATTCATGCTCATCCTTCTGTAACTTTATGAATCTTCAGCTCCTTCATATATCTTCATTTAAGTGAGCTAAATATAGCTATTCTGGAATAAGGAAGTAAAATAGGTGATATAACAGTGGGCTGTAATAATAATAAAACAATTATCACATTGACAGTGAACAGTGGTGATATTGATAAGCAGTCACTAGTCTTTTCACTATGTAAAATGCACTAAATATATCATAAATTGTATTAGAAACTTTCTGATGTATATAAAATGATGCACTGTATATGTTTTCTGTACTACATTTTTTATTCAACCTTTTTTTATACATATTTACGCTCATATGTAGATGTATGTGCACATATATATATACTCACACACCTCATACAGAAACCTATGCACATCTTACCTTAAGTAGATCAGACTGCATAAACCAAGACAAATTTAGTTATTGCCAAATTTACAGAGTTACCTTTTAAATGCCAATATTGCTCCCTGGATTTCTCATACACATTTAGGAGCAGATGAGTATTCTCATCTATTTTAGTAATATCAGAAACATATACAACAGCATAGGCATTTTCTGTCTAATTGTAAAAAATTAGCCCTGAGGGCAGCAGTGCTGTTAACCTGTTTTGAAAAAAAAAAAAAAAAAAAGAGTCGTTTGCAAGGTTCAGTATTAAGATCAATATTGAAAGTAACACAGGAAATCCCAAGGACAGAGTACTTTTCCTTTAGCACAGTGGCTTGCCTAATATTTAGGCCAAGACATGACTACAGTGAGGGAGGATCAGGAAGTTTCTATTCTGCCTTGTGCAGTTAATTTGATTTTGCTGTATGTAAGGCTACTTTCACAGATGTGTAAATGGACAGAGCACAGTGGTTTTTGGTGGCTTTAAACTGCAAAAACCACCAAGACTGTAAAAGGCTCAGAATGAAACAAGGAAGGCAATTTTGGAGTGAAATGACCAAAAGCAAATTGACAGTCTAGTCCTTTTTGAAATAGTTATGAAGTTTTTCAACACCTTATGCAGGTTTGGATCAAGCTAACAGCAGGGAAATATGATTTAACCAGTGGAGTGCACTGAAGAAACTCAGAAGGAAGGAACACAAGTAACAACACTGGCATGTGGATGTATGGGATGTTAACTCCCACAAAATACATAGAAAGGAGCTGTTATAGGAGACCAAGGGTACAATTTCAAAACCAGCGTGTACACCAGTCCTTTCACCAGCCTCACGTACCATGTACATGAAGTGGTTAAAAGAACATAAATACACACCAAAGCAGGCTTTTGTGCAAATGCAGTGTTATTATGGTATACAAAATGAAACAAATCAAGAAGAAAAGGTAATATAGTGCAAAATACCATTTTAATGCATACTAATTAAAACAGGAAATTACCAAACATGAATTCACTTACTACTGCAGTTACCATGTTACATTACAGATCCGTTAACCTTTATATTCTGTAATACGACCTATGATTAATTCCTAAAATGTACTCCAAAAACAGAGCAGTTCTTTGCTGAAATCTATCATAAGGCAGAGAAGTAAGTTAGCTGAAACATATTCCATATGATTTTGTAGCAACACTAGCATGCTCTGGAATTACTATTACTCACAGTAGAGCTAAGTCTTTGTGGTATTCTCCAAGCATGTAATCTCAAAGAATCTCAGAACTGTAGATTTGGAAATTCTTATTTTCCAGGACCTCTGAAAACCTTCTATCTGACCCTTCCACTAAAGCAGTTCCCTTGCAGAACAGGTTACGCAGGAAAGTGTTCAGGCAGGTTTTGATTATCTCCTGAAAAGGAGACTCCACAACCTGTCTGGGCAGCTTGTTCCAGTTTTCTGTAATGAAGTGTTTTCTCATGTTTGGTTAGAACTTCCTATGTTGTAGTTTCTGCCCTCTGCATCTTGTTCTGTCACAGGTCACCACTGAACATGGCCCAGTCCCATCTGCTTGATGTTTGCCCTTTAGATATTTCTAAGCACAAATATGCTCCCACTTCAGTCTTCTCCAGGATTAATAGTCCTAGGTGTCTAGAGATTACCTGTCCAATTGGACTGAGGAATCTAGAATTGGAAATATTATTACAGATGCACACAGATCTGCTCTCATCAGATCAGAGTAGAGAGGAAGGATAATCTTCCATGACCTACTGGCTATGTTCTTTTTAATGGTATCCTAGGATATCATTGACTTCAGCCTCAACAGCACACTATTAACTTGTGGCCAGCATCATGTCCATTAGGACACAAGGTCATTCTCTGCAGATCTCTATTCCAGATGGTTAGACCGTAATGCAACCGTGTATTTGCTCTTGCTGAAACTCATTTTGTTTCTTTCTGCTCAAATGTCCAGGCTGTTTCTTTGTCACTAAGGACCAAACACGTCTACTATCAGCCTACAAAGATAATTTTGAGTGATGCTATAATAAAAGGAGAACACAGATGACTTAAAAATGGCACTGAATCTCCTCCTTTATCTGTAAATAGTTGACTATTCTAGGTTCTGACTCTTGTCTAGGTACTTAACTCTTATGTAGTTAAGCTTGGTGTGGGACTACATTTTCCATTTTGACAGATTCTTTCACTATCATATATATCTTTTAATTGTATGGGGAGAACGAGTAAATATAGCCTATCTTCTAGTGTTCTTACAGTCCAAGTTTTAGTAATTTAATGCTAATAGTAACAATTATATATTCATTACATTGTTTTGCCTTCATCATTTCATATAATATTCATAATAATATTCATAATATCATTTCATATAATATCAGGGGAGACCTTACAGCTCTCTATAACTTCCTGAAGGGAGGTTGTGGTAAGCTGGGGGTCGGCTTCTTCTCTTGTGTAATTAGTGAAAGAACTAGAGGGTGTGGTTTCAAGCTGCGACAGGGGAGGTTCAAGCTGGACATTAGGAAGTATTATTTCTCGGAAAGGGTAGTCAGGCATTGGAATGCACTGCCCAGGGAGGTGGTAGAGTCACCAACCATGGGAGTGTTCAAGAAACATTTGGATGTTGCGTTAAGGAATATGATTTAGCTGGGAAGTATTGGTAATGGTTGGACTAGATGATCTTCTAGGTCTTTTCCAACCTTGATAATTCTATGATTCTGTGATTTGATGATATTTCAATGGAATGTATTAGTGTTCTGTTATTATTTCCTACATCAGTAACACAACTATTTGCTTTTAATATGTATTAACAACAATTTCAGAACTTTAGTCCAGTTAAAAAATGGATTATAGAAAAATAAAAGCTTATGTAAGCTTGGTTGAGTCGTTATCTCAGGGTACTCTTACATTACAAACATGTATTTGCATTCATTAAAAAAAAAAAAAAAAAAAAAAAAGGAAAAAAGGAAGTTTGAATCTAAACAATTCTATAACAAAATAAAAAAAAATAATAATAATAAAAGAAAAATCTACTTCATCCCCCTCCAAGTTAGGTATCCTGATAATTTCCTTGTACACATGATTGGAGTCCACAGAGAGAAAAATTTCCACTCCAGCTTTGCAAAAACTTAGCTTGGTAGAAGGATTCAACGTGGAAATAAAAATCATCAACTGAAACTGTTCACCCTTGAGTGGTTCTTTTGAATATATCTTTCATTCCATTCAATACCTGTGCAATGTCTTCCATCATAACCAAGTTTTGTACTGGTGGTATTGCTGCTATTTTTTTTTTTTAAATTCATTTTTATTTTTATTTTTTCCTAGTAACACACATTCATGTTCCTTTACCAATATTACTTGGAGTAAAAACTTCCAGTTGTATAAGCCATTATGATCAGACTGACACTAAGAGTTACTATCTCTAATTTCTGGTGTTCAATAAGCGCCGTAAATGATCCTACATGAATTTCTATGTGAATCATTTTCCGTGATATGCATTTTCTATGAAACTGAAGACACAAAGGCTTCCTGCTAGGAATGCATTCATCAGACATTTATTTCAATTAGCAGTAGTAGTTTTAAGATGCAAGTATTTTCACTAAAAATTGCTCTTTTACTCAGTCAGAAAAACTATATTAAGATTATGAAATTTCTCAAACTGATTGCAAATAAGAATCCTGTTTAAACTACAGAAAAACAACAACATCAACAAGAAAACATTAGATAGCATCTCCTTAGAGTTAATAATAAAGATAACAATAAAAAGGGAAAAAAAAGGCAAAAAATTCTGTCAAATCATTTCCGGATAGCAAATAAACCTGAGAAGGCTGAGATATGCCAGGAAGTAGAAAGAAGTTAATTTTTCAGATAAATAATTTGTTGTGAATTGTTCTGTTATCTCTGTTTAGTGGGAATGAGCCTCATTTCTGAAAAGTACCAAACCAGTCCTGCCAGCTGCTAAACAGTCTCACATCCCATTGTGGGAGAATATCCATTTCTTTCACATGCAGAGTGATTGATTTTGATGAGATGTGGCAGAAGATCCATGCCAGAGGAAAAGAAATCTGCATTCTGTTACCACCAACACCATGGGTTTCCTGCACGACCTTGGGCAAATCACTTATCCTGTCTGGACAGCAGTTCCCCTACTTCAAAATAGGGCATGGCAAAAGAAATGATGATAAAAATTCATAAATTGATAAATAAAAAATGGGTTATGATTTTTAAAGCTTTTATGGACTCAGGACAAATATTGCTAGCTATTATTATTATTGTTATGTTTCATTGCTGACATCTATTACTGACTGTATTTCACAATGACAGCCATCAAAATATGTATGTTTCTGTAATGACAACTATCACAGCATATACATTCCTGGGATGACAACTACCATATTAAAGCACATATATTTCTGAAATTAAAGCCATAACAGCACACACTGTTCTAAAACTATAGTGCTAATTGTCATATGCTTTTCGAAGATACTTTTTGTAATGTTATATGTCATCAAATTGTACTTTTTAGTTCATCTAGTATATGTAGGATATACATGTATACATAAAGTGAAATACATATTCCATTTTGATATCCACCAAATTGTCCTGCTCTATCAAAGCACTCTTGTACAAAGCAGAGTTTAGTGAAAATGTGTAGAAATCCATGTCAGATGAAAGATGCTTAGTGACTAATAATTCAGTACAGCAGTATCAAGGAAATTGTTTACTGCATATGTTGGGCAGCTAAACATGTCAGTCTGATCTTCATGCTGATATCCAACATGTAAAGGAAATATGAAAATCAGTTAGAATCTAAGTAGGTCTTTTTACTGATTTCTGCCAAATATATATATATACATATACACATATATACATACATAGATATATATATAAATGTATATATATATATTTTAAGTAGTCAGCAGAAGAAATCAAATCATTGAAAGATTGAAAAAAAAAATGTATCTTCTAGCAGTTCTTATTAGGATTATACCCTGCTGACTGCTTTATAGCAGAATGTCTATGTTTCAAATTAAAAATTATTTATAAGCTTTTATGTACCTTGTATTATTTGAAAATAAATAAAAATTGAATAGTTAAATACTTTTATTTGTTAAAATTGCAACATAAATATTTCAACATCAGTTAGCAAATTAATTCCCAAGAAAACATAGCAAGTTTCGTGTTAAAGATTATACTCTCCAAGAGGAGAATGATTTTAGGTTATGGGAAATCTCAGAGCTGGATCCTATTTCAGACTCCTGTTAAAACACAAGCTTAACAATATTGATTATTTGGCCTTCCAGCTCTATAGAACAAAGCTTCAGTATGAAACTTCTTCAAAATACCCAAGCTACTATTGCCATTCTGTTTAGACTTAACAAGTATGAACCCTCTTACTAACAATCATCTTTTTATTTTTCCTTATGACTTCCACTGTCTGAGGCTTCAATGTGCCAATGCATTGCTTTGATAATTCATTTCCTGAGAAATTCTGTATGCAGCTGTGCTTTTCTATTTGTGAACATTCTGCATAACAGAAGCAGGTTTCTTCTGTTATGCAGCATGGCTCACATATTTGAAAGCTGTGTAGGACTTTTCTATTTGTTCCCACTTCTGTGTGTTGCAAAGAGTAATATGGTTATGTGGCAGCAATACCAGTTCAGTTATGTGTATGTGGGTGCTGTGCTAGTGTTCCCAGTCATATCTTCCCAACACTGGCACTTGAATAATAATAATAATAATAATAATAATAATAATAATAATAATAATAATAATTAATAATAATAATAATAATAATAATAATAAACTGCCTTTCTTCTCACAGGTGCAAAGAAAAACTGGGCTGTATTTTGAACAAAAGCATTATTACTCTTCTGTTGGACCCATGAGAAAACAAAACAAACAAACAAACAAAAGAAAACAAAACAAAACAGCAATAACAAAACATATTTTACCCAAGACACTGATTTGTACTTATTAGCTTTAGTTCCAGGACCACTGCTAAGTCAAGTGTTTTGAGATGCTAGTCCATGAATAATAATGACAGTGAAGTACAATAATTAATATAATATGAGGATATTCCCCAAAGTGCATGAGTAGCATTGCAAAAAGGTATGAATGCCTCTCCTTTTAAATTTGTCTGCTAAAGCCTCTTGAACCTTGATTTTGAAGGGTGGGGATGACATAAAATGAATTACACTTCATTAGCAACTTCAGGGAAGACTGAGCCCTTCCTTCTCTGGAGAAACTGCTTTTAATTGGTAAATTCCCAGAGTTCCCCAGTACACATAAAGCTGGACTCAC
Organism: Excalfactoria chinensis; assembly: GCF_039878825.1. Lineage (NCBI taxonomy): Eukaryota > Metazoa > Chordata > Aves > Galliformes > Phasianidae > Excalfactoria > Excalfactoria chinensis. The sequence goes on from NC_092857.1 coordinate 5,284,554, forward strand.
TCTTGTGCTTTGGTTGAGCACAGGTGATGGTTTTCATTAGCCATTCTTTCTCTTGACCTCGAAGTCATCATTGTTATTGTTATTTACTAATTTAAATTGCCTTGTTCTCAACGGATTGCAGGCATTTCATGCAAAACTCATATCCAGTAGGCAAATATTAACATAATGGAAGCAAAACAAAGTTTTCCATTATGTTTTGTATCAATTTATCACTGATGGACCAACATTCCTGAAGGCTCAGGTATACTAGCAATTACAACAGAAACAAGCTCCCATCATACATACCTCTTAACAATCTGACTCTAACCTTGACCAGAAAAGGGTACTTTCTAGGGATGAGAGGATGCCTTAACTTATACATTGCTTTTCATACCTCTTTAGACAGATAGAGGAAAATCATTCAGTTAGTGATGATCTTAGCAAACAACAGCCAAAATAAACAGTTATTCAGGGTAGTGGGGGGAAGCTGCACAGGCATTTAAGTAATTAATTCAGTGTTTTTCTTCACTCACCAGGGTACACCTTTTGGAGATACTCAGTTTCTGAAATTCAAAAGGGGTACGTTTCTTCCAATCTGCTATATTACTATAAGGCAATAAAATTAAATTGAATATTTACTCATTTATTTGTTTGTTTATTTATTAGGTAGGTGCTAATAGTTTTATACAGAACCTCTGTAGAGGCATTTGCCCCACTGTGAATGAATAGGCTCATTCTCTGGTCATTTTTATTTTCTGTTCATTGAGCTTTTTTGAAGAAATCCTGAGAAAGACTCCATGTAAAACCAAAATAAGTCTGGACGACCTACAGACAGCTCTAATCCACCTGAGATCTTGGAGCGGGGGTAAATAATCAAATAAATAAATAAATAAAAGGAAGAAATGGAAGAAAAGTTTGTGACATCTCTTTTACTTTTGCCTGTTTCATGAGATGTATATCCTGAGATTTGCATGTCCTAATTCTCTTGGTGTATATCACACATATCAGTCTTGACAAAGAAATATGTATGAATGGTTTTAAAGTTCTAGAAAACCTACCAAACTTTTCCAGGTTCCATGGATCAGGAAGCAGAACAGCTGCTGATAGCTTATTTTACAAATCTTTAATTACAATCAAAATCTAGAGTCATCACCTGCATATGAAGGATAGCACAAGTTCTTTAGGTCTTCTTTTCCAAATAATTCAGTTGTGAACTCACGCTCATTCACAGCTAGTGTGACTGAGGCTGTGAAGTCAGGGCAAATTCAGTAAGCCAGATGAGAAGATGTGGAGGTGCATCGATAAATGATTCATACTGATCTCTCTGGTAAGTTCAGTCCAATTAAAGCTTAGTTACTATACATCTATGTGACACATCAAATAGAGTCAAGATAGCAATAATGGATAACACTGTACTTCCATGACAAAGGAATTCCTATGAATACTTTAGAAAAATAGGAGGTAAGTGCATTAAGATTTTTGTGTCCAGCAACCCCAACTTGAATTGTCTGTATGTCCATATCAGTTGTAATACTTAGACTGATGATTCTTGAGCAAATGATTGTTTAAATTGTACTGAAATTCCATCATTCAGTAGCAAGAAGGTTGTAAGAAATGTTTTCTACATTTTTATATTGATGTTTTGCAATAAAGATTAATTTTTTATTTTTATTTTTTCCTAAGTTGCCTCTGTGCTACACTTCGGTCCAATACCAAGAAGTAGTGAATGACAATCTCTATTCTTAAAAGAGGAAAATAATCCCATTTTGCCAATATAGGAAGTAGAAAACATTAGCTCTTGGATTTGAATGTATCCAAGCTGCTCAAGCAGCCTGGCAATCAGAAATATTATGCTGCCTAGAGAATCAGAGACCATGGAAAATAGCTGTAAAGATAAGTACTTGGTACAAAGATGGGCTACACTCCTGGAGACAGGAGTGAAGAAATCTACATTAGGAGACCAGCTGTGCATTAGCCGTATAATACAATATAGAATGACATAAATTACCATAACAAACAAATGGACACTTAAGAAGCTGCACATAGGGGAATATGCACACAAAGGGAAGGGAAAGAAGGGGAACGGAAAGAGAAAGGGGAAGGGAAAGGGGAAGGGGAAGGGGGAAGGGGAAGGGAAGGGAAGGGAAGGGAAGGGAAGGGAAGGGAAGGGAAGGGAAGGGAAGGGAAGGGAAGGGAAGGGAAGGGAAGGGAAGGGAAGGGAAGGGAAGGGAAGGGAAGGGAAGGGAAGGGAAGGGAAGGGAAGGGAAGGGAAGGGAAGGGAAGGGAAGGGAAGGGAAGGGAAGGGAAGGGAAGGGAAAACAAAAAAAAAAACACAACAAAAAACAAAACAAACAAACAAAAAAAAAAAAAAACAAACAACCACAGAATAGTAGAAATAAAACATGATTTCCTTGTTTTTTTACTACAACAATCTATAAATCCAGTTATATTATTTTTACAAGCTGCAAGAGATCCAGGCAATTACTGGAGTCTGTGGATGATAACTATCTGATGCAAGTATTGGATAGACCAACCAGAAGTAAAGTGGTACGTGATCTGGTGCCTACCAGTGAAGAACAGATCATTAAAGCCATTAAGATTAGAGGCAGCATAGGCTGCAGAGATGACGCTCTGATTAAATTTGTGATCTCGGGGAATGTGGGCCTGGCCAAGAGTGGAATCAGAACCCTGAACTTAGGGAGAGAGAACTTCAGGCTTTCTAAGGGACTGTTGGATGAGATCCCCTGGAAAAATGTCCTTAGGGATAAAGGAGTGGAAGAAATCTGACTACTCCTTAAGGCTGCCTTTCTGAGAGCACAAGAGCTCTCTGTCCCTCTGAATAAGAAAGTCAGGGGAGGCAGGAAACTACCACAGCTTGGCAAGGACTTGATGGTCAGACTGAGGGAAAAGAAGGGACTGTGCTAGCTGTGAGCTTAATGAGGTTCAACACAACAAACTGCAAGGTTTTGTACATGGGTCAGATATATGTAGGTATGTATTCAGACTGGAAGAAGAACTTATTGAGAATAGTCCTATGGAGAAGGACCTGTGGGTCCCAGTGGATGAAAAAGTGAACATAAGCTAGCTGTGTGCTCTTGCAGCTTACAAGGCCAATGGTATACTGGAATCCATCAGAAGAAGGATGGCCAGCAGGGACAGGGAGGTGATTGTCTCTCTCTATCCTGCCCTCGTGATGCCCCATCTGGAGTACTGTGTCCAGGTCTGAGGCCCTCACTACAGGAAAGATGTGGAGCTGTTGGAGAGTGTCCAGAGGAGTGCCAGGAAGGTGATCATATTGTTGGTGCACCTCCCCTACAAAGACAAGCTGAGGAAGCAAGGGTAGACATTGGGGATAAGGGGGAAGGCTTTAAGCTCAAGGAGAGGTTTAGATTGGATGTCAGGGGGAAGCTCTTTATGGAGAGAATGGTGAAGTGCTAGACTAGGCTGCTAGAAGAGCTTTTGAATGCTCCATCCCTGGAGGTGTTCAAGACCAGTTTGGCTGTGGCTCCAGGCAATCTCATCTGGTACCAGGTCTGGAGGTTGGTGGCCCTGCCTGCAAAAGGGGGTTGGAACTTTATGAATCTTTTGATCCCTTCCAACCCAAGCCGTTCTATGATTCTATTAACCAAAAGACATAAAACAAATCAAATTTGAAATTTCAATTATATTAATATCACAAATCAAAATGCTTTTTTGGTTGGTTGGTTGTGCTTTGTTGTTTTGTTTGTTTGTTTGTTTGTTTGTTTGTTGTTTTTGGTTTTGGTTTTTTAAAGGGGCAAGAAATTTTCTTTAATTACCCTTGCTCCCTTGTTTTATAAAGAAAATTAACTCCTGTAAACAAACAGAAGATGGTTTCTTCTCAAGCAGTATGGAACTATAGACACAATAGATAGTACTGTAAACTGACCAGACAAAACAGGACAGGCAGTGTTCAGCAGTAGCTCTTGTTCATATTTAAATGGTACAGGGTCAAACCTAAGATCTATGGTCCTAAGATAAAGGATTTCAATTTTCCAGAAAATGTTTCTTCAAAGAAATTAGAAAGTTAATAGATAGTGTTATCAAAAGAGATTCTGAATTTTTTGTTGGACCCAGAATGCAAGGTTCCTAGGTCTCCATTGTGTGTCTTGCTAGTGAGGATTTATGACTTTGGATGAAAAGATCTATAGTCTATCAGAAAGAAAAGAGTAAATGTAACCAAAGCCAAGACTGTGAAAGAAAGAGAGAGTGAGCAAGAGAGATTACTAAAGCAGCCAGCAATGGAAATCTATGAGAAATCTGGCCCATGCTACAAGTGAAATGATTAAATCCTCTTCCAGACTGAAATATTGCTCTCTTTCTCCTTCAAACTAAAATGGAACAGCATATGAGACTCAAACATTGCAAGTTTGCATTTCTTTCTGAGGTAAAAGCTGAAGGACTGAGAGAATTTCTAAAAACAAACAGTAACCATATTATACTTGGGCAGCCTGAGTTGTTCTTGGAGTAGCAGTTCTCTGAGTGATGATGGCACTGAAGAAATATCAACTCCCAGTGCTTGTAGAACTTTGAAGTGCTGCCTCTCATCCTTGAAAAAATCACTCACCATCTCTTGCCCAGAGTAACTGTGGTCAGTGCCAGCTTTACTCAGTGAAACATCCATCAACTTGTGGCTATCCAGACATCTTCCACCCATCTATCCAATGAGTACGCCTATATTTAAGGTGGAAAAGAGAAGACTTGTTTCCTTCTACCACTGCCACTTGAGTCCTAGAGTATCAAAAATAAACTACACATCTGTCAGCCGTGTCAAACTATGAGAGTCACTTTACACCAGAGATAAGACTAAAAATGACTGACTTTGATTCAAAATTTTTATGAAAAAATTATGGGTACCTGGATGAGGAAGAGTTAAAGGAAAGATTAAGATAATCCTTCCTCAGGTTTCAGCAGAGAAATGGTCATCTACATTCCTAAGGCAAAATGTTTATTGTTTCAGATGAAGTAAAAGAAAAACAGGCTCAGGATGATTAAAATTGGAGCATTTAATCCTGTGTAGTTAGCAAGTCAAATGTAGCAGTCATGAGTATGTTACTCCATAAGGAGAGCTTTACATGCACTCTTTAGACCACAAGTGTCGTTTGAAAGCACTATGACAAGCTGCTAAAAATACAAGCTGAAACATTCAGTTGAACCACAGACTCTGTTGTAATTAATTGTTAAAGTCTAATAGATCACTAAAATAATGACAATTACATTACAGGAGGGTCTGGTTTTCAGTTATCACATAGGATAGCCAGGGCTAAATTTGACCATGGACCTCCTAAAATGATTTAAAATTCAAGGAACAGAAGCTTAACATTCAGCTTGTTTCACCTCTCAACCATATCAAATGTCACTTGTAATATACTCCAGCTTTCAAATTAATAAACAAATAAAAGTATCTAATTGCTACTTGAACCATTAGGAGAACTTAGAGGTAAAAAAAAAACAAAAAAAAAAAAAAAAAAAAAAAAAAAAACACTTTCTTCTAAATTTGTTTCTTCATTTGTTTTCCTGTAAATTTCAATTTTCCTCTCTAAGACAATTTACTTACAGGTGTTTACTTCTGAGTGTTGCCTACAACCATTTCCTGGTCTCAAGGTCCAGTTTTTGGGGAAACAATATACTCGTTGAAATGAAGAAGACAACTTAATGTGTCTTCATTGTTTTCTTGTATTCTTTACTTATTTAAAACCGAGAGAAAAGAGAATACTAAGGCTAGACACAATGGACGCCTCAGTTATTACATAAATACTCAAAGACTGTCCCAACTTTTCCCAAGTACTAGATGGTCTACCTGGAGTCAAACAAGCTTGCTGCATAGACAAAACAGATGAGAAACGGTTTACATCAATTATATTATATAATTGATCATAGTTCTGCTTAACATTGTCACCAGGGAGAGTGAGATAAATGTTTTGACCTTTCTTTTTTTAGACCTACCAACTTCAGTACATTAGCAGGTTACTCTGACTTAGAGAAATATGCAATCAGTGTATATATTAATGAGACATTGACTTTGACTCCATAAATAGTGTCAACAGGCTCTTAAACACATTCATGTTCTTTAGGTAATGAGCTTACAGGTTCAAAACAGGGAACCCAACAGTGTAACTATGACTAAAAATGTCTAAACAAAGCACATACCAGCAGTACACAAAGCTGAGCACCAGATGCCTCTATCAGCTTTAGAAACCCCTGCATCATACCAATTTTAACCTTAACTAACCTATAGAATAACTGCTTATTGTAATAAAACTGCTAAGCAAGGACTTTGCAACCAATACAATATAAATGAAAAAATATCTCACTGCTAAATAAATAATCCCCCATACATTTTACCAGTAAGACAAAAATGGTTAAAATGTATGTATTTAAATTATAATATATAAGTGTACAAAATGGAAGATAGACAGTCACTGGGACCAAAAATTTGACTACACATGGAAGTTATTTTCATATTAATACTAATAGTTCTTTTGTGCTGCTCTCCTCCATTTTTCTTGCAAGACACAATGAAAGCATTGGCTTCATTTCCCTTCACTAAATCACTCCCTACCTCAAATTTCCCCCTACATCCATCGTTCTACTTTCTCGGAGTAACCTTGTCTAACAAAGTTTCAGTTTAAAAGTGAGTGTTAAACAGGGAAATGGATAAAAGAAAAAAAAATATTACATATAAGCATGAAAGTTCAGCGTGCATTATTAAAAGCAATAATAGTACTTTGCATTTAATTCCTTCCTGTAAAGGGATTAAAACATTTCTAATTATTAATCAGTATTAAACAGTTTATAATTACCTCTGCAAGAAGGTAATTATTAATCCACCCATTCTGCAGATAATTTAAACCACAGACTAACTATATAACTTTGCCAGCATTGCACAAAATGGGGAACCAAGTAGCATATGATGAAGAAAGGTTGTACTCCCTTCTTCTTGTTCCTATTCTAACACATGCAGCTTCACACTGTTACTGGGAAGAGATTTTCCACCTAAAAGCTGCCAGGCACTACAAAAGATGAAGCTGTTATGAAAATCATGTCACTATGATTTAATGGAGTACACAGACTGAAAGAAAAAAAAAAGAAGAAAAAAAATCCCTTTTCCTGGGTATTTCTGCTTACTGTAGATGTTATTTTTGCTGAAAAGGGAATTGAAAAAAAATCTCTTAAACAAAGAACTTTTCAATTTGTGGAAGTCAACTTTATTTTATTTATTTATTTATTTTTAATGTATTTTAGATTATATAATGTAGTATATATCCTAGTGACATATAAAACTACAACTGAAAGTGTAGATTCCTCTGCTGAATCTTCCTGCCTTAGCTTTATGCTTTTATTATTTGTTTTTCCCCTGCTAAAAATCACAGTTTAGAAGAGTTTGCTGTAATATTTACAACACAGAGACAAGTGTTACATTTATAATTTCCACCAATGCATAGGCATATCAGGAATTTCTAACTTGCCTGAGTCTCAGGAAGAGTATGGGCATTACAGTACCTTTCTTCAATTTGATAAAACAATGAATTTATATATTTATTTTTCTGTCCTACCACTGATAATCTGATTAACGAATTCATTCCATTCCTGAAAACAAACAATAGATCCAGGAGGAGTAGAAAAAGAGGGGGGTGGGGGGAAGCATAATATTTATCTGCTTCTCCTGCTTCTCTTAATATAATTTTGAGTGTAAGGGGTATGTTTTGGTTTGGTTGGTTGTTCCCCCCCCCCCCCCCCCCCCCCCCCTCCTGTTAAAGAACATTATATAGCTTCATTCCCCCTCCTGTTAAAGAACATTATATAGCTTCATTCGAAAAGAAATTAAGGCAGTGGAAGCAGAAGATAAGAAGAGAGAACATAGCGTGCACTCAGACATGCTGTATTTAGCTCCCTAACAGGACCTGAAATCATTAGTGCCTAATGAAGCAGCCCTCCTACAGTAAGTGCAGCTGACCATTATCTGGCCAAAGAAAAATAGATGTCTTTGAAACGCTCCAGTCCACAGTGGAGTTTAAGGAAATACCTATCCTTGAATGAATTTCTTGGCTATTTTACTAAAGATATGATATGGCAAGAAGTTAAACATTATTTTCAGTCATTTTCAGTCTGCCCATTAGCTGACATGATGCTGATATAACCAAAGTAGTGACCTGGGAACATTATCAGACAGTGACTAACAGCAAGGAGGAGTACAAGTCCTGTCTTGGAGAGGCTGCAAAATAATGAAATGTGAAGAGTAAGACAGAAAACTTGATGGGAACATAATTAGTTCTCTGAAATGTATGGAGACGAATGAGCATAGAACTAATCTGAGACAACCTGAAACCACATTGATTTAGCAAGCCACACCTAGTCATTTATAAGTTTTCAAAAAAAATAAATAGAAAAATTCTACACAACCTATAAATCAGTCGTTTTAGCATTTACTTTCTGGATTATAATTGGTTCCAGTCACAGACATATAAAGACTCTATATGTCTTTATCTTTCCACTATACTGTTGATTTTTCTATTGCCAGAAATGTATGTTGATAGGCACTGCTTTAAGTCCAGAAAGAGTGCTGGATTTTTTCATAGTATCTATTTATATATATATCAACTTCTTGTTGAGCACTGTGTATCCCCAAAATAAATAAATAAATAAATAAATATTAATAATAACGAGTAATTATAATAAACAGCAACAGTGGAGAAAGTGCTTTCCAGTAGTTCAGATAAATACATCTCTTCCCAATAGTACTTCCCAACCATTGCTCAATACAGCATTTTTGTTTATCAGACTGATACTTAGGACTGTGAAACCACTGACAAAATGCAACTTGGCTTTTTAGTTTCATGGAATCTCCTCAGTGCTTCAAAACATTTCTGACCGATTCAACACAGATTTCCAATTGCTGACCTAAGTCAAAGAAATTTGACCACACACACTAAAGTTTTTAGATGGTTCAAAATTTCCTTCCTCAACTAATAGTAAAATAGGCATGCACAGTTTATTAAGTGTCATGAAGGACAGATAGTGATGCAACTTCACTGAAGTCATTAGATTCTCTCTGATATATATCATTCAAAGTATGTCCCAAATATTTTGAACATATTTTCAGGTAACTTGGTGTCAAAAACAGGACATTTGATTTTTCTTTGCCTTCTACTTGGTGTCTCATAAATTGGGAGAGAAGGACAGCATCTAGGTCCTCAGTCTAAAACCCTTATACCATAATTTAATTAATCATTCTCTAACACTATAACAAATAAAATTGAAAATGTAATAATAATAAAACTATCGAAAGAGAGGGAAAACAAACAAACAAACAAAAAATACTAGTTAAAATAATAGTCCTCTGTGTACAGGAATTGTATAGTTGTGTCCAGAATCTCATGAATTTATATAAAAGTTAACCCACCCTAATTCATATTGAGAGTCCCCATTTCTTTCCATAACGTGAAGAAAATCACTATTCTCTTTCACCTGGATGATGTGAGTTTAAGTCTTAACTTTTGCAAGGCTATTGTAGATTAGTTGAAAGACTTGCCAAAATATGTACAGTACTGTACTCATGCTAAGTAGTTACTATATCAGTGTATGTTGTTTTGAAACTGCACTGATTATTCTTCTCTTATTTATTCCCTTTATTATTGAGGCTGAATACTCTGTCAGCAAAATCACAGTTTGTGCCTACAAAAATGCAGTGCAGGCAGACAGATTCTTAAATGTCTAATAAAGAGCAAATGAACGTTTTGCATTTTCCCCGGTAAAGAATTACAATCTTATCTTCAAAAAGTTCAAGGTAGTAATATATTTATTTATTTATTTCACAAAGTCTTTCATATCTCATTAACAATATGTTATCTGATTAACATGTGAGTAGCATTCCTTTGTGCATTAACATTCAAGTCATATCAGAATGTATATTGCTAATATGTTTCAGTCATATATTAGTGACTTATCAGATTACTGAGAAAGGGCACTAATAAAAAATTCCAATTTAATTAGCAAGGCAACAAAATTCCATTCTTTCCAAGTTACTTCCGTCTTTGCTCCTGGATAGAACAAGTCAGTGATACACATAATGCTTTTATAATCTCAAAATAACGTCGCCCTTTAGAGGAATTAAACCTGTGCAAAATAAATAAATAAATAATAAATAAATAAATAAAATGTTTATTATCTTTACTCAAACTATGTGCAGAAGGTTCCTTTCTCCCCCTTTCCCTGTTACAGAAATGGGCTGAACCATGACAACATGCTCCCGACATAATATATCATCCTCATAGCAATTAGCTTTTACGAAAAACATCTCAGGTCAAGAGTGGAAGTTGACTGAGTTTCATCTGCTATGCGATGGATACTGTGTGTAATACAGTTGGAAGCAGAATATGTGTTCAATTTGATCATGCAAGGAAAACACTGGGGGTGTTTTAAATGTTAATTCATATAAACTTGGAAACTTAAAATTAATGTACAATTACAATAGCTATTATTATTATTAATAATTAATAATAATAATTATTATTATTATTGTGAGGAGCAGCTGCCAGTGAGGATTAAGGCAAAAAGTTGAGGAAATGAAAAAACTATTGTGTGAAAAATTACATTGAAATACTCTGCATTTTTTTTTTCCACCCTGCACTTAGTGAAGCATTCTATAACATTTTTTTAATCTTGAACATTCTCTGCTGCTGGAATTCATTTCTATAGTCAGTCAGGTTCATCTGATCTATGTGTATTACTCCCAATATATTTAATGGGAAGAACAAAGAAGCACTCATATCATCATGGTGTTCTGTTCAGATGCACATATGTAGCTGTCCAAAGCCAGGAATATGGGTCTGAAAGATATAATATCAAAACTCAACTAGAGCAGCATCTGTAGGAAGAATGTAAGGGCCTATCAAACAGGCTACTAAGTCAAACCTGTATGGCTTTCCAGAGAAATATCCTTCTAGAATGTGCAGTGAGATCTCTCTGAAATCTCCACTAACTATGCTTAGACACTGATTTCCTATATAGTACATTTTACTTAAGAGTCTGTCCCTACTAACAGATGTCCCCTGAATGATGAAAAAAAAATATATATATATCTCTGTATACTTTTTTTGGGGTGAATATTGTTAATAAAAATTGAATACACTCTTATTTTTATCTACCTGTTTACTTTTTATTTATCAGAACCTGCAGTAATGCGCATCACTGATCATTATAGAATGGTTAAGTAGTGTTAAAAATGAGCAAACACCCGCATAATTGAAGTTTTAACCTAAAATATACTAAAATGAAATGATTTATAGAACATTTGTGAATTTGGGGATGAAGAATGACTAGTCACATAGGCTTCAAGAGTAAAAAAAAAAAAAGATAATTTCCTCATAATACAGAATGCTATAGACTTAAGTTAGATAACTGTCTTAATGTCAGCTATCCAGCAGTGGCTCAAATTCTGTCTGGAATTCTTTTGCACTGTAGATAAAGCAATGTCACTATTAGCTGCTAAGAGATGTAAATCATAGAATCATAGAATCACCAAGGCTGGAAAAGACCTACAAGATCATCCAGTCCACCTGTCACCCATAGTTCTCAATAAACCATGTCCTTCAACACCCAGCTCACTACAACCTCCCTCCAGGCATTTGTAGTGGACAATGAGGTCTCCCTTGAGACTTCTCATCTCCAGACTAAACAAGTAAATAATAAATAATGTATAAATAATGTTTGAAATGTTGTTCATAAGGCAACAAAAGTGCTACCTCATCTGATGTGATATTTGGAAATTTTGGATCACAATTTGTCAAATACTTTTCCTGAACTTCTAGAGAGCAGGTGAAAGAAAATAAATAAATAAATAAATAAATAAATATCTCACTGTAAGACTAGAGCAAGTCCAAAACCACTTCATGAGGTTAAATGTGTAAAACCCTAAGGGTTCAAATGACTTGCAGCACAAGATTCTGAAGGAACCACCTGATGAGGTTGACAAGCTTCTCTGCATCTCTTTAAAACTTTGGGGCTGTCAAGTGAAGTCCCTGTTGACTATTAAAAAAAGGGAATGCCATTTCAGTGTTTAAGACAGGGAGAAATTAAGGTCTGGGGAACTATAGGTTGGCATAGCTCATGTCATGGAAAAGATCATCCTGGAAGAGATGTTTATGTGAAACAAGGAGGCGATCCAAGATAGCCATCATGGTTTCACCAAGGGCAGATCATGCCTGATCAATTTGTTGGTCTTCTGTGATGGAGTGACAGCTTCAGTGTACAAAGAAAGTGTAACTGATGTAGTCTACCCGGATTTCTGCAAGGCTTTTGAAAAGGTTCCACATCACACCCTTATCTCTGAGTTGGAGAGAGGTGGATCTGAGGACTAAACTATTCAGTAGATAGAGAACTGGTTGCATAGTCACAGACAGGTTTATTGTCAACAACATCCCAGAAAACCAATTGTATCCTGGGCTGCATCAACAAAGATGTAGAGAGAAGAGCAAGGGAGGTGCCTATTCCCCTCTACTATGCCCTAATAAGTTCCCATCTGGAATTCTCTGTCATGGCCTGGGATCTCCCACTCAGGAAAGTTATGGAGATGTTGGAGGGGGTCCAGAGGAGGGCCACAAGGATGGTGAGAGTTGGAGCACCACTTTTATAAAGAAAGGTCTTTTATAAAGAATGGTCTTATTCAGCATGGAGAAGAGAATACTCAGAAGATTTCATTGTAGTTTTAAGTACTTAATGGGAGCTTATAAGCAGGAAAGGGAGTGACTTTTTATGCAATCTGGTAGTGATCAGACAAGGATGAATGACTTCAAAGTAAAAGAAAGGAAATTCAGCTTTGATGTTAAGAAGAAATTTTTTACTCAGTGGATGTTGAGGCACAGGGACAGTCTGCTGAGAGAACTTTTGATTGTTGCACCTCTGGAAGTGTTCAGGGCTGGATGGAGCTCTGGGCAGACTGCTCTGAGGTGTGACAAATCTGCCCATAGCAGATGGGAACTTGATAATTTGCAAGGTCCCTTCCAACCCAAGGCATACTATTATTCTATGAAATATGCAATAGAAAATAATAATAATAACAAATTTAAGAGAAATAAAATTGTCCACTTTTATTTTGACCATAAAGAAAACCCTGCTATATGAACATCAGCCTCAGTTCCCCTGACAATAGAATTTATCTTTTAATTTTGATTTCACTTTAAACTGAATCTCCTTACTAGCAGATGCTGTTTTCAACACAAAGATAGAGTTATTAAAAAATCATCCTTAAAAAATAAATAAATAAATAAAAAACCACCACCAAAACAAACAAGCAAAACAAAACAAAACAAAACAAACACCCAGAATTAATTTCTTGCTTGTTTGATGTAACTTCATTGTGACTTTTACTTCAGCGTTTACAAATCTGTTTGCAAGGAGTGTCATGTAAAAAAACATTCCTTATTTTATCTTTTTTAAAATGAAAATAAAGCATGAATACATTTTATATGTATGCTGGATATAAAAGATATTAACATTTCACACCTCACCTGTATAATAAATTTACCTAAAGATCATTAAAATGGAAAAGGCACAGAAGGCTAACTGTATATTAGGCTACATCAAAAGTGGGTTGACTCTTTTAATTCCCTTCTTAAATACTGTGTCTAGGTCTGGAGACCCCAAAATAAGAAACATGCAGAGAGGTTTCATAAGGTCCAGAGGAAGGCAAATTATGAGGGTTGGAACACCTCTTTTATGAAGAAAGATTGTGTCAGCTGGCCTTGTTCATCTTTACAAAGACTTGGGAGACTTCATTGTGGTCTTCAAGCACCTAAAAGGAGCTTATAAACAAGAATGGGAGTAACTTTTTATGCAATAGTGATAAGACTATGACAAATGAGTTTAAACTAAAATAAAGGAAATTTAATGTAGTTGTTAGAAATAAATTCTTTACTCGGTAGATGTTGAGGCAAAGGGACGATCTGATCAGAGAAGCTGTGAATGCTCCATCTCTGGAGGTGTTCAGGACAGGATGAATGGGGCCCTCGTCAGCCTAGTCCATGGAGTGGTGACTCAGTCCATGACAGAGGTACCAGAACAGAATGATATTTAAGATTCTTTCCAACCCAAACCATTTCATTATTTCATTATTCTGATTCAATTATTCAGGGTTTTTATTAAGATCTCCATGATTAATATCAGAATTACTTGTTGCAGCTTTCAGTAGCCCTTGTTAATAATGTCATTACCTTCTGTAGAAATAACTTATGAGTTTTATATTTAAATTCAGTGTATTTTCTTTTGAAATCTCTTAAGTACCATGTTCAATTTTTCTTTTTTTATTATTATTATTATTATTATTTAAAGAAAGAAAGAAAGAAAGATAGGGAAAACAAACTGCCCAGTGATCTAGCAGACATATATTGCCCTGGAAGTTATGAAATAAACATAAAGCTGGTCATTCTAAGGTCATTTCTGACTTCTTTTTGCAAATGATTTGAACTCTGTTTTCCTTTTTCCTTAACATTTTTTTTTTTTCCTCTTGTTAAGTTCTTTGACAGCTAATTTTAACTCTGTACTGCTTTTGTTGTCTAAACTGGAAATAAGTTTGATTCTGCATTCATAAAACAGCTGAGCTGAGACTGAAGGGACCACTGAAAGTCATCAGTTCTGAAAACACTGCTCAAGCAGAGGCACCCAGAGCAGGTTATCAGACCTGTCCTAAATGGCTTTTGAAGATCTTCAAGGAAGGAAATTCCAACTGGAGACCTCCAATATTTGCTAGGAAATAGTTATAGAATTAATGAATTATAGAATAGTTATAGTTATAGAATTAATTTCATCAACAAAAAGAACATTGGAGACATTTGGTAAGCAGCAGGGCTAGCTAAGGAGAATAGTATGTGAAGGAAAGCATGCCACATTAGTTTAACACATACTTTTTGGGAATGTGGAAAAATGATGATTGTTGTGAAGTTTCACTATGTTCTCATGCCTTTTCATCCTCTTGTTTTTAGAGGCATTTTTCAATCAGTAATATATTCAGTGCTCTGCCTTTTGAGCTTTGAAACTAAAATTTTACAGTTGTTATGCATTAATGAAGTTATTCTTGGTCACAATTTAATAAAGAACTACAATAAGAAATGCATTTTATAAAGTGAGAGACTTAATTTTATTTACCTATTTATTTGTAAGTACACATTATGATTATTACTAATAATAATGTTATTATTATTTTACATTGAGGTCATTTGATGTTTTTGAAGTGGCTTTTCTGTGGTGCTGAAATTATTCAGAGTAAGAGAATTCTAAAGCATCTAAGTTTTATAAATATGTATGGAGGGATACAAGCTGTTTGTATGCACAATGGGATGACAATAAAAGCAATCTGTAAGCTTCTTCCAGTAGTGATCTCTTATAACCACCCACTGTTCAGTCAGTTTGTAATAATGTGATGGATGAAAATGTTTTAAAGCTGAAATACAAAAAAAATCTTCTTGAGTTGCATCTGCAGATAGCAAAATAATACTAGAATTGAATAGTAATAAATTGTCCGTTTAATATCTCTGGCCACTGATAACCTGAAAATGCAGATTCTCTGATTTATAAACTAGTATGACTGGTAGCAACTTTGCTTAATTTAGGCTGGAGATCTAAGTGATCCTTTTTCCAATTATAAGACAAGCAGTGACTTTCTGGAACATTCTTCACTTTTAAATACTGAGACATATTCAGCATCCTTAATTAAAGACCTGGAGTTTCTACAATTTGCATCAATATACACATGGATTCTTGCAGATTTCTGTACTCATTTTTTGAGAGGATCATAGGTTGGAAAAGGCCTTAAAGATTGAGTCCAAACACAACTGCAGCCTAACCATACTACCCCAACTCTAATAACTCACTGCTAAATCATGTCCCTGAGAACCATATCCAAATGTTTTTACACACATTCAGGGATGGTGACTCAACGACTTCCCTGGGGAGCCAGTTCCATTGCTTTACCACCCCTTCTGTAAAGAAGTTTGTCCTGATATCCAGCCTAAACTTGCCTGGCACAACTTGAGGCCATTTCCCCTCATCCTGTCTCTTGTCAATCCTTGTTCAATCCACCTAGCATGCAATTTAAAGTGATATAAATTGCCACTATATCTATGGATGAGTGCTATTAAATGAAGCAGTCTTAACTGGGCATGGTTCTTTAAACATCATTGAAATAAATATAATTAATGTACTAATACATGAGACTGGGAATAGATGGACATTTAGATTTCCAAAGTTAATCTTTGGAATTAAACAAACAATCAGTAACAGCAACCAAACAACAGCAACAACAAGCAATCAGTGCTTCAACCTTTTTTGTGAGCAACTAATGTAACCTAGTACAATTAGCATATATATCTTAATACCAGAAAATGCCTGCATTTGCTCTAAGTTCTTGGGCCCATGAGGGATCTAAATTTTCAGACGGAGTTTAAAGGTATAAAACAAACACTGTTTTAAGTTCTACAGTACACAACCATGGCTAAAATGTAATTAGTAAAAAATGCTAGGCAAGAGCGTTGTGTGACCAGAACTATTCAATCAGAAAGTGCTGATTGAACATATATAATCACAATCAAAGCCTTTATTTAAATAGGGGTTACAGTCCTAATAAAACACAAAGGGAAATAGGGGCAGAGGGCTTCTAGACAGGTAATGAAAGAAAAAATTAAACTCATCCAATTACATCTGGGGAAAAATCCATTACCTATAACAGTGAGAAGACAGCCCCAGGAAAATTCAGATGCAAAACTAATAATGAAGGCGCAGTGTCCTTTCAACAGATTCTAAATGAGCTCTAATTTTCTTACATCCACCATTCCCAAACTATATAAATTTCAACTAAGCAGAAAAAAAGTGACATGCTAGCACAATTGTTATTCCAAACAGGCACAGCTGCTTGCTCACCTTAATTAGACCTAATCCCAAAAGGGAACCAATCTTTCCCTATTTTCTTCGATGAGCTCACCTGATTTACCTCAACTTTTCTTTTCTAATAGGTTTTGCCCTAACCTTTCAGCAATTGTCGTTTCAGAAATTCTAATGGGAACCAAATTGCTGCAGCTCCCTTGTGCCAAACTGTTTTATCCTTTTATTTTTAAAGCAAGGTGTTTTTTTTTTTCTTTTTCTTTCTTTTTCTTTTTCCCCCAAATGTCAAAATCTTACTGAGGTGAAGTGGCATTTGGAGACGGGATGGGGGGAAAGCTGAGAGAAAAAGGATGAAAAAAACCCTGAATCTAATATGTGATTTTTTTCCAAATATTATTTGCTAAGATTCTGGTTCAAATCAAGAACTTGTGTCTAACAAAACTTCCAGAAAAGTGTGGGTACCAGAAAAGTCTAAGACTAGGAGCATCTGATTTCTGGTAATCAACACCAGTGACAGTTAGAAAAAAGACAGTTCAATACTCATAAAGTTAGAGACCTGTTTAACCTGTATTTTTGTGAACTTTTACGGCAAGCTGGAGAATGACATCTGAATAATAACACTTTTAAATTAGTTCTCTAGATAAGCAAAATCATCCAGAGGCACTGAACAAGGACCTAAATTCCATCATTCATCTACAGCCTGTTCACATTCTTAGCTTCATCCTGTTTTTCATTCTTCTTTTCTTTTTTTTCTTTTTTTTTTTTTTTCTTTTCATAAGAGATGTCAGAGATTGTACTGCAAACACATTCTCAAAGAGCAGCACCATGAGAACTTTTAATAACAGGAATATCTGTATTAGAAAAAACTTTCCTTTTGACACAAATCAGTATGTTACGTCTGTCATTAGAATAGTCATCAACTTACTATGTTTTACAGTTTCAAAGAAAAGTTGTAGAGGCTGTAAACACACTTGCAAATGCAATCTATTTTCTAGCTATCAGAATGCATCCTCGATATGTAATTTAAAATATGTATATTTTGCTTGATAAGTATTTTATTACCATTCACTTTTATTTATTTTTATTTATTTTTTATTTTTTCCCCGTCTCTCAATTTAGTATTAAGTTTGCATTGCTTAATTTTGGTTCTATGATGTCAGATGAATATGAGGTTAAAGGACCTTCTAGTATTACTAGGTGCCAGGAAATACACTGTGCCACAATAGGGAAGATACAAGTTTAGTGTGCCAGGGTCCCCAGAAATGCACAGGCACTAAATTTCAGGGCAAGTATTCTAACTTATGTGCTCAGTAGGGAAGAAAAAAAAGAAAAAAGAAAAAAAAAAAAAAGTAAAAAAAAAAGTTGAAGTTTCCTTTCAAAATATATTTTTTTTTAATATAGATTTTAAATTTTCTGCATAACTAGTTCAAGATAACAAGCTTGGAATCACTTGAAAAGTTTTTTTATGCAGATAATAAGGAAAAAAAAAAAAGTGATCTTTTTATTTTTCCTTTATATACCAAGTAATTTTCTATATAGTCATTTTCTTTTTCTTTTTGAATGACAAAATGTAAAAGGAAGAGAATGGCAAGGCAAGGGAAGAGTAGGGAAGGGGAGGAAAGGAATTTATTTCCATTTAGTAAATATATTCTACCAGCCAAGATGTGGTAGAAAATAATGTTTCTGCAGAAAAGCATTAGCTCTTGGATCATATTAGTATTTGTAAGAAATTTGTTTTTAAGGATTTCCTTCCATAGTCAGTCTGCAGACAGTGTTCTTCAAAATGACTTAAGAAGAAAATGATCTATTATTGCATCTGCAGAAAAAGGGGGTCTTCCATGTAGGTAAAATATAGCTGTATTTTTCTTCCTTTTCTTGTCACATGTCTACCATTTGAAATCTGTCCTCATATGTTGTTTTTTTTTTTTTTTTTTTTTTTCCTGTATTATTTATTTATTTATTTATTTAAAGCAGGAAGCCCAAGAAAATATAAAACACTTCTTTTTGCTGAGATATCAGAGATGTGACCCTTTACATTTCCTGATTGTTTCCAATTGGATATGAGAACTAAAAATAATAATAATAATAATAAAAGTTTCAGATGAGGCTCAGCAGATGCAGAGGCGCAGAGGCAGCAGCAATGTACTTGTGTATTGCAACTTTAGTAAAGCACTATTTGAGAATACCAAATTTGTACCTGATTATTCACATTACACAAACTTCACATTTTTTTATGTGATGGTTTAGACACTTAGATTGACTGCTGTGGTATGGTGGCCTGGTTCTTTCACTCCTTTAAATCCTCTTGACAGTACAGGAGCAGACCTTAAGAACTCTCTGCTGGAGAGAAGTCCAGACATCAAAATACACCTGAATAGAGTTGTACAATTATAGGCATATAAGGAAAACAAACAAATAAACAAACAAACAAAAAACAGCCAACCAACCAAACAAAAACTCTTGGCAATGGAAAGCTCTGACAAGAGATCATGCTATACAGACTAATTACTCATATTGTGAGGAAGATTATTGTAACAGTAATTAATTATTAGTAGTTCACATGAAAACCTGAAAGCAAGGAACAGGAATACAGGAATAGAAAATGGAATCTTCAACCAATGATTTCAAGGAGTTAATTCTGGAACTAAAATAAGGGAACCCACCCCATCAAGGTTCATCATATGGTGAAACAACCAGGTAGTGAAGTGGTGGCCATCTGTGCAGCCATTTCCCTTTTAGGTTCTGAGACTGTACTTGTTCCCCAGCTTAGGGACGTATCTGCCAACTCACTACTGTTCTCAGGAATATCCAAGAGTTGTCCTTATTCACAGAATACCTGAAATGAGATTTAGCGAAAACTTGTTTCCTTATCACAACCCTGATTAATTTAGAACCAGTTTGCATTAACCATGCTTTCCATCTCCCCAATACTGTTAATTGTGGTAAAACAGCAAGCAGATCTACTTTTTGCAAAAATAAGTTTTCTGTTTCCAAAACCTCATTTAGACAGAGTATCCACAAGACAGATAGGTAAAACTGCACACTTAAGAGTGAGACTCATTATGATTTTCTGCTCTCACTGAAAGGACACTTATTTATGATAAAGGTGAACTTGAGCACTTAAATGTGAAAAAGTTTTTACAAGTGAGAACAGAAGCCAAGAAAGTTCCATAATCACTGCACAAAGAAATGTAGTTAGCAGTTTTGGAGCTTTTCTGCCTCTGTTTCTCACTTGTTGGTCTAACAAATTTTAATTCTTTAATGCTCTTATAGAAGAGTGAGAGCCATGTTCTCATTAAATAATAACCACAGTAGTGTTTAAAGTGCTTTGTACAGAGTGAGAAATAGGGGTTTAATTTCTTTCTAAAAGATGGGGAAATCCTCCTAGGAGCTACAAAAACAAGAAGTCTCCATTTTGCCTGGACCCAATCTGTCCACTTTGCTTTGAGAACAGATATATGCAGAAGTTGCAGTGTGAAAAATATTCTGCTGGTAGCCCCACAGACAAGCATGCATTTCTAACTCCCATACATTCTGCATTAGGTCACAGGGAGAGAAAAATTATATGGATAGAAAAATTGTGATGGCTACTTGGGTTCTATCTGGACTGAATGCCATCTGTCTGGAACTTCAGTGCAGTGATCCTGGAGAATATAGTGAATACCTGAATAAAGTATCTATTGATTTACCATAGTGATTTCCTAACTTACAGAGAAAATTAGGACACCTTCTTCATGTAGAAAAGTATTTAAGAACAAGCTTCATTTTAATTTAATTTTAAGCATGTGTTTAATACTTTCCTGAATCAGGGCCACTTAGGTAATTGTGTGGCATAATTGCAACAGCCTACTTTAAAATCTCTGTGTAGCACCACAGAAGTGTAATTCCCAGTGTCTATTTAAGACTGCGATCTATAGCTTAATGTTACTATAATCGTCATTTGATATAGCAGTTGGTAAGATTGTAACATGTCTGCTGAGCAGTGTTTAAAAAAAGAGATAGAAATAAATATATAAAATAATGTAGCGTAAATTTCTTTTAAATTACTACTCCCTCCCCCCGCCATGCATAATGCATCAATTGTATTTACCACCAGTGAACCGGATAACACTTTTTTAGATGACTCACTACCTTCATGCTGGAGTTACATTCCCTTGTGGAGAATAAAATGTGTTACCCTTGGGAGCAAAGAGATTTGAAGAAAAAAAATAAAATAAAATAAAATCTGAGAAAATCGCTTTACATCTATTATTTGAGACAGTTCTGTAAAATTCAAATAGCTTGTGACAAAGACGTGGATTATTGTTGTTATTGCTGTTATTTAAGCAAATGGCCTTTAGCCAGCTTAACAAATCACTTTGCAGCTTACATTACTTATAATATTTTGCACTATAAATTTCTTTTTAGTCTTTAAAATATTTATGTTTTGAGGGCGTATAATTAACCTTATTCCATCATTTATACGTAGATGCTCTTATGTGTAACTGAAATAAAAACAAAAACAAAAAAAAAACAATAACACATATTGATGTAACTAATTAAAAATAAAATCTTATAAAGTTTTGTTATAACTGTAATTGATTCGTCAAATGAATAATATAACCAGCTATATAACCAAGTGGACAAATTAAATGAAAATGATAATGACACTTTGCCCGATCCTTATTTTTTATTGCATTCCTTCTGTGTAATTTCTTATTTCTTAGAGAAAAAATAATGATAATAATAATAAAATAAATAAAACCCTCAATTTTTCTTTTTGGTGCTTCATAAGCCTGTAGATTAAAAGTGATATATTAAAGTCTTTCACCATTTCTGTTTCTTTTAATTGAAGCAGAATAATTTACAGTAGTTAATTGGCTTTTGCCAAAGTTAATTTGATAGTGGTGATAGAATGAAGTCAAAATACATCTACTATCCATGGGTGTAATAACATTTAGATAAGCAGGTAATTAAACCACCTTGAATCCAGAAGCATCTCTTTCTTCAACAAGGAACTTATCATAGAGAATGAATGACACTGGTTTGGTACTAATTTTGTATGAAAAAATTGTGAAACATTAGGGAGGCAAGAAAATGTTGCCCAAAGACATTTCTGACCTCAGATGATGAATAAAGAGTGAGAAAGAGGTGAAAATTGAGCAATGTTTCTACCGAAATAAATAAATAAATAAATAAATTTAAAATAAATAAATAAATAAAATAAGACACATCATAAAAAGGTATTGTTCAAAAAACAGAAAAGGCAGCAGTACATCCACCGGAGTTGTTGAAATTGCTGTCAAATCAGGTTAAAAATTACAAAATTTTACATGGATTGAAAATTTTTCATGGATTGATGCTATTTATTTATTTATTTACTCCCCAGATAAGAATATGCAAGGGCTATAACACTTCAATTTGGGGAAATCTCCCACATCATAGCCTTCTGAACAAATGTGCTGGGAATACAGCACTGTATGCTTCCCCCCTTCCACTCAGTATTGGCAGCTGTCAGGGACAGGACAGTGGAGTAGGCACATTGTTGATGGGATAAAGTATAAGCACTTTAATACTGTTTTCCTAAATTCTTCTTAGTTCTTTATGATAAACCACTTACAAATTCATTCTACAAAATCTATAACAGTGGTCCACTACTTCACAACACGTAATGGAAATATTAATCTTCTTTTCTCTTTGCTTGGATCTCCCTATCTATCTTTCTAAATATGGTTTTAGATCTGGATATGCTTTTTCCAAAAATTAGGCAACTTGAAGATGTCAAAACATGTTGTTTACATCTGGATACAGAGGACATTTTTGAATTTCTCTTTTATTCTTTTTCACTTCCCAAACCAAAATTTTTTGTAAAACTATTATTCCAAATGCCTTTATTTGCAGATATGCTTGGGGAAAACAAAAACAAAAACAAAAACAAAAAAAAAAAAAAAAAAACCAAAATAAAACAAAATCTAAATCTTTAAGTTTCCAGCATCCAAGGACAGATACCTGGTATTTCAAAATCCACAGAAATATGACTATAAACAAATTTTATTCTTCTGAAACTGAGACATACACCTTGCTGTTGAGTAAAGTGTAGAATACAGTGTAATTGTCCAACACAATTGTTCCAGTTTCACAGAGAACACAGGCATGTTATAGCCCCCAGCTATTTATTACTGTCTGGCTTCAAACTCAGAACTACTCATGGGTTTAATTCTGGAGACCATTTCATATCAAACACTGGTGTGCTGGCTTAGATGGTAACCATTACATTTCCACTCAAGCATCGTGCCTTTAGGGTTGAAAGTTGTAGCCAAACTATGAATAAGGTCTTCTGTAGCAACATAATGCATCTCTGCTGAAACAGAGATAGAGGTATACAGAACATTCATACTTTTTAAATCATTCTTTATAAAAAAGGGCAGGCAGATTAGATAACACCGTATTGGTTTGTATTTCACACAATGACAATATACTAAGAGATTTTAGGAGCACTCTGTATTTGAAATTACTCTCAAGACCTTCAAAACTAAAAAACATAATAGTTTCTATTGTTTCACCTAAAATAGCACTGAGAGAAAATGAAGGTCAGTGGTCATGCTAAGAAATTTTTAATGCATTCTGACAACTAGAGTAAATCATAACTCTTGCTTTTATACAGTTTTGAGACAAGGAAATTCAAAATTTGGTGCAATGTTGAGTCTTTCCATCAAATATCCCAAGTCTTCACACTCTCTGGGGACTTTTGCGTGTTAATGGGACTTTATGATGCAGTTAGCTCTGAAGACTTTTCACCCATAGTCTTGCAGGGACTAGACTAGTGCATATTTGACTAACAAAGAGCAGCATACTGTCAAGTATTCTCATGGAGTCATAGCTAAATGACATTATCCAAATATCTGAATTCAGGCAGCATGCTATAGTTACCCTCATTATAGGTCTGTTCTTTGTGCAGTGCTTCATGTATTGTTCTCTTAAAAAAATATACTTCTGCTTACCATTATTTGAATAAATTGTCGTGTTTACAAACTAAACAGAACTCAAGCTCAAATCATTACCAATAAGACATATTTAGCTAATGATGCACACTTTTAAGTCCTGTATTTAGATAATTCCAAAGTAACAGTGTTTACAACACAGTGCCATAGGTGATACTCATAGACCTTTGGGGTTTTTTTTGTTGTTGTTGTTTTGCTTTATTTTTATTAATTTTTATATATATATATATATATTTTTTCTGTATAGACAGCTAACCACTTAATCATTAGTTTATCAAGCTGTATGTCCATGACACCTGTACAATTTGTGTTACCTTCTTTGCACAGATGCAACAAAAGTTGCATCTCAGATCCGTGCAGCTTTGCTTTAACCTACAGACAGCACTTGCATCAGTTTGCAGTGGTGTGTGTCTTCTTGTCATTGATGAGATACAGAAAGATTAAACAGGAAATTGCTGTGTCTTATTCTTCTTCCAAGAGTTGTTAAAAGGAGTGGGTTATAAATGATTCAATTTGTCAACATAGCACAAGTATTTCACCTTCTTTAGAACTTTTTATTTGTTGCAAACCTCTAGCTTTTCCAAGTGTTTGATCTTAAAACTGAGGTACAATGTAGATTAAACACTATTATATTTACCATAGGGACTGTGGGTCAAACTCTCACACAAACCACATTAGAGATGGAAACCAACTACCACAATTTAATTACCTGCAATCAATAGAAGAAATTCTGTATGGTGAATGCAAGCTGTGAAAAATAGCAAATTAAAGGTCTGTCACAGCCTGCAAGTATAAAAGCAAGAGATTATATAAGTAAAATATGATTGCAAAGTAAACAAAGTAACTGCAAAAATCAACCAGATCAGCTCTTCCTTTAGGAGCAATTTTTTTCTAAATTACCTATGAAGCACAGCTTTATACATCCTATTTTCATAAATCATATGAACATTTAGTATCCCAGTGGGATCTAAACTCCAAAGTACCTGTGTGATTTATGTATATATAGAGAAGTCGCCAAGGTATGATACTTCTAGATTTTTCTATTGCTCTTATTTGCAACTTAAAAAGAACAAGAAGGTCTTCATGTTACTGCAGAATTTTTCAGTGTGAAAAATTTGGGAGATTCTGCTAGGAATGTGTTTTGATAAGTTATCTTTCCCTTGCTGACTACTCAAGAAAAGACAGTGCAATGAGATTGACTTCTTGTTGCAAAAATTATGACCTCTGTGGCGTAGATGTAGATATCTGATCATGGGTTTTGTAAACAGGGGATGAAAAACTAAGATTTATGCGCCTTTGTTATTTTTTCCTGTTCTGCTCATTATAGCAAGCATCTAGACATGTTCAAATTAGGGAGATAAAATTTTGATGCTATGTATGTATGTACATCTATATAGATATATAGATATACATATCTTTATTTATTTATTTATTTATTTATTCCTTTTTCCTGGTATGTTAATTGCATATTGGGAAAAGGATCCCATCCTTCCATAGTTTAACTGGAATCATTGAAAAAAACAAAACAAAACAAAAAAAACAAAAAAAAAACAAAAACAAACAAACAAACAAACAAAAACAAACAAACAAACAAACAAAAACCAGTGAATTGCTATTTTAAACTTCCACAGTAAGATGCTGAATCCTTCCTGTTTGCTACAGGTCTGGAATAGATTCTCATTTACTAGATTTTTTTCTACTTATTATTATTTTACACCACTATGCCTGAGGTCAGAACCTGAACCTCTGACATTCATCAAACCCCCTCTAGCTCAAATGTAATTTACACCACAAGTGAATTCATTTTTCAGCTGCAGACCTTGAGTCTCCTACCCTAAAAAGTCAAAAACTCTCAGTGTTAGACAAGGTATTTTTGTTGTATAATAGGGAACATAATTTTCTCTTCCAACAGATTTCCAATCTAAATAGTCCTTTATTTAGAATCCTGTGTGTTGTGGTAAGTGAGTAAGTGATTTCAGTTTCAGTACCCAGCTAGAAATGAGCAATAACTTTCAAATGAAAATTGGAAGCTGAAGACGTAATCATTAACAGCAGATGGTTCAACTTGAAACTGATAAACAAGTTGTTAGACTCCATCACCCCCTTTCCTCCAGCCCTCTCCTTTTCTATTCACTTGAATTTGTTTGTGAAAATGCAAGTTGTTCTACCAAAGTCAAATCAACAGGGGAAAGAGGGATTCCAAAACCAAAAGGTGAATTTTATGGTAAATCTGGAACACATTCTCATAGAAGTGGAAATTGCTTGAGCATTTGGTGCTGAGGATTTGGGGATTTAATTCAGGCGGGTCCATTAGCACAGTGGCAGCTTTCTTAGGATCTGGATTTCCTCCCACATTGGTTCTTGTCCCAGTATTCTCAACATACAACCTGCTTCACTAAAAAATCCAAATATGAGAGACACTCCTCCACTCTTGGATGCTTATGTACAAAATGCAGTGAAAGGCAGTTGGAAATTTTGAAGCACATCTGATCTCAGAACTTGGCCCATCATGGTTGGAATTCATTCCAGTTTTAACACAGCTCCTTTTCCAGTATTGATCACGAAAAGTATCTTTGCCTTTGTGTACAAGCAGACATTCAAAAGCAGACAAAACGAGACACAAAATTGGAATGTTACCAAAAGCAGTAAGTGAAGAAAACATAGATAAAATACAAAGCCGTGTGAATGCTTTGTCTGACGTCTATCAGTACTTGTCACTGTGTCACTCAGATGTTATGCAAAGGCTTTTTAGTCAGATAAGCACTGTTATTTCACTTTTTACTAATTAAATTTTCCCAAATCAAAGATGTGTTAAAAGTAGTTTTATTTTAAATACTCCTTAAGAGCAGTGATGAAATTGTCAAAATACTGCAGACTTAATGAGCAGGTAGGGCAGAAGAAGAGGTATATATATTTGAATTTATAGTATTATATCTCTAGAATATTGCTGAATATCTTGAGTGAAATATATTCAGCTTATGACCGGAAGGTGACCACAGTGATATTGTTTTTTTCCAGATTCCCAAACCAACTTTTGCAGGATATTCAGCAGTACAGTAGGAAGTAGGAAGTCTAGAGTATTAAATTTCGGAACTGGAGACTCGTGGGTCTGTAAATTCTTGATCAGAGAGAAGTCACTGCATTCATTGGTTAACGATTATAATATCACTTGCATTCTATCCAATCAAACGTTCACTTGAGAAACTATGCTTTCTCGAAAACAGTTGTCCAGATACAACTTGGGAAGGGTGGTTTGCTTAAAGTAATACCATCATCAAGAAGAGAATCCCAGACTATAAAGCCAAGCTTAAGATGAACTCCATAGGAGTACCATATATGTACAACTTCTGGAAATGAAAAAGTCATTTCTAGGACATTAGCCACTTGTTGTGAGAAGGTATGTGGTGAGAAACTCTGAGGTCCTTAAACATTGTAGCACTGAAGAATATTTAGATTTCAGAGACTGACAGTAGTGCTCTTTTGTTTCAAATTGAGAAATATTTTCCTCCTAAAAAATGATAATAAAAGAGCTTTTTTTTTTTTTTTTTTTTTTTTTTTTTTTTTTTTTTCGCCATAGGATGGCCCAACATTATTTTCAGTATAGAAGAAATGATCACATGAAATAGAATGGATCTTAAGGCTTGATCCAAAATATTTATGTTCCGAGGAATGAATTATTCGCCAGCCCATGAAAGATTCAATCTACATCTGTTAACACCAGAACACTTTAAATTCTGATACAGTTTTCCTGAATTTACCATAGAGACAAGATTTTTTGGTGTGTGCATATTAATCCCAATGTAAAATAACCCCAAATCAATTGATCAGTCAATTAACAAATTAACTGCTAAATAATGGATGTGGTTGTGAACATTTCCTGACAAGATGCTGAGAATAAAATATGTGT
This sequence comes from Excalfactoria chinensis, assembly GCF_039878825.1. Taxonomy (NCBI): domain Eukaryota; kingdom Metazoa; phylum Chordata; class Aves; order Galliformes; family Phasianidae; genus Excalfactoria; species Excalfactoria chinensis. Next base: position 5,312,310 of record NC_092857.1, read on the forward strand.
CTACAATTCTTTTGTCAAATAGTCAACCAATAAAGTATTTTCTTTAGGAGTTTACATAAATGCCTGCAAAACAAACAGAAAATTGTGTTCAAACAATATTTTATCATTTGTATAAGCTAAGTAGAAATGGTCATTACACTGAAAAGTGAATAAAAATTATTTTCTTTCAAATTCTGTTTTAATGTAGCAGTCCTTACATGATCATAGTATCATAGTATCGTGCAAGTTGGAAGGGACCTTAGAGATCATCAAGTCCAACTCCTGGGTTTCGAGCTCCCTGTGTAGCGAAGCGGCACTTCTACCCCTGCGCCACAGGGGGGATTTGAACCCGGGCCCTCCGGTGCTGCAAGCAGCAGCTTATACCACTGCGCCACTGGGGAACACAAATAGTATGAGATGACAACTATATATATATTCTACAACTAATTATAACATTAGTACTAAGCATAGTATAAAGTACACATGAATTAAGGTTGCTAAGTGCTAAGAAAGGGATATCAAAGCAAGGTTTGAGAAAATCCATAGGGTGAGGATATGTCATATAATCATAGAATGATAGAATGGCCTGGGTTGAAAATTACTAATTACAATTTTCTTTTTTACTGCACAATGCTTAAAGAGGTAATACGTGAATTTCTGTAACATTGTTTTGAATCCCTTAATACACATTACACAACTGGGACTTAGTTGCTTAACACTGCTTAAGTGTCAGTCTATGTTTGCACATACTTGTCTTTTAGTTAACAAAAGTAGCTTGTTTTCTACTTGTAATAGTTCTGAGAAAAAGGGATTACCACACTCATTTCACAAAAACAAAGTGAGCCATGAGATAGTAAATCTCCACACTAGTACATGGATGTTTGTGTTGATAAATTAGGGCTTGAACTCTCTTCTCCCATGGGACAAGCTAACAGCCTATTTTCACTTTACTGTTTTTCCCACTTCGTTTATAAGCAAATGTAGCATATATCTACAGCACATGCACATACACTTGGTCTTGCTGTGATCAACACGTTATGAAACAACAGTTTAGTCTGGAGTGTTTAGGGCTGTTAGGATAATGACTTTGCATGGCTGCTCAGCTTCCCAATGGAGTTGTGTTTTCCTGCATTTGCTTTAATGCAAGTGATTTTTGCAAACAGTGGAGACACTGGAGAGGTTTACAAAAATGTAAGCCCTTTAACACTGGGAAGCAAAGAAGCATCCCTTGCTAACCAGACTGACTGTAACTGTTCAGCTGAACAATCTTGTCACTCCTATAGTTGCTTTTAATATTTGATGACTGGTCATGTATGCCTCATCACACCATCTCTGGAGGGAATGTATTGGGAAATTTAAAAAGAAAAAAAAAAGTCTCTCTGCTGGAAGGATACTGACACTGATTTACTGATGAGGTTGTATTTCTATGTTATTTTTTTCACATCTCAGGATTTTGAGATGTTGAGGTTCATGGCTAAAACTGAAACTTAAATAAAATAAGAATAAGCACTACTTAGTGTTACTCAGGGTTCAAAGGATCAATGTACTTACCTTGTAGATACTTTGTACTTACCTTTGGCCAAGTATCTACAAATATGGAATAATAATAATAATAATAAAAGATATTAGGAAACATTAAAAAATATGTATACCAACCTTCATCCATGTACATAACTCTACTTGATTGATGAACAGACTGAACCTTTGATTCATTCATCAGTGACTCTCCCACTTTAAGCCAAAATATTTTTTATTCTTTCACTGAAAATTCAAGATTTTCTACAAAATTGAAAGACTAGATACAGTAGGTGGAGTCACAGACACATCAAAAGCAAACTGAAAGAAAAGGTACCTAGCACCCATCAGAGAAAAAGGGAAAAAAATGTTTTGTTAGTTCTTTTTCTGAAATCTATCCAGTACAACGCGTTTATATCTATGCTTGTTTTTTGGTTTTCTGACACAATTACATTCAGTGGAATCATAGAAATATTCAAGTTGGAAAGAACCCCTAAAGGTCATTTAATCCAACACCCCTACAATGAACAGGGACGCCTATAGCTCCAACAAGTGTGCAGAGCCCCAGCCAGCCTGACCTTGAGTGTCTCCAAGGGCAGGTATCTACCACCTCTCTGGGAAACCTGTTTAAGTGCCTCACAATCCTTGTAAAAAAAACTTCTTCCTCATCTTCAATCTCAGTCTCCCCTCTTTTAGTTCAGAACCACTTCTGCTTGTCTCACCATGACAAACTCTGAAAAGAATTTGTTGCATTCTTAGTTATAGACTCCCTTTAGATTCTGAAATGCTGCTCTCAGGCCTCTCTCGGTCATTCCTCTTCTTGAGCCCCAGCTCTCACCCCATTCTCATAGGATAGGTGTTCTATTCCTCAATACATCTTTTTGAACCTCCTCTGGGCACACACTAACAGCTCCATATCTCTGCTCTACTAAGGAATCACATTTAGACACAGGTGAGGTCTCGCCAGCACAGAGTAGAGGAACAGGGTCACTTCCCTCTTTCTTCCGGCTTCACTTCTTTTGAGACAGCCCAGGATACAGTTGGCTTTTTGGACTTCAAGGGCACATTACTAATTTATGTCTAGCTTGCCATCCACCAGTACCCCCAAGTAATTTTCTGCAGGACTGTGTTCGATCTTTTTGTCCCCCAGCTTGAATTAATAGTGGAGGTAATGGAGACTTAGTAGAAGTATCTATACTTGATAGCGGAAGCAGGTACCGAATGAAGCTAATGGCTCTTGGTTTAGGGGCATATTTTTGGTGATTTAGTAGCTCTCACCACTTTCCATACTTTCTCTTTAATCCTTAAATGATGTGAGGATGAAGGATGGAAAAAAAAACTGCAAAATGAAGAAAGAAATTTGATATTAGCCTTTGATAGTTAAAGTAGTGATTTGTAGCCATAGACTCAAAATCACACAGAAAATAGCTTGGCCTTTCAGATTTATCTGAAGGTAGATATTAAAAAAATAAAATAAAATAAATATTCCACCTCTTTGTAGTTGATGTTCCTGAATTTCAAATTCTTTCCTTCAGTGAGTATTGAGAAATCCAGTCTTCAGCTAACCTTGGTAAAAAAATTTCTTTTTGAAAGCAATAAATACCTACTTAAGTTCTAAAATGTTAATAGCTGTGCAAATAGTTACTGCTGTCTAAATGAGTGACCATTTAATGAATCACTTCCACCAAAAAGGTCAGTGTAGCAAGTCCCATGTGCATCATGTTATTACAACTTACCAGCAAATGACCATATTAATATTAACTGACAGATTGCAGACCTTTATGTTTATGTACAGCAGGTTTCTGAAAAGTGCACTTCTGGGAGGTGTTAGAAAACTTTCTGCCAGCATATCATACTGTAAATTGCACTATTTTCAGGTCATTACTCCTTCAACATGTGGACATATAGTTTTCTGAAAGAGAAGAACATTAATGAATAAAGTACACTTGACCTCTTACCTTCAAAATCATATCTTAGAACAAATCATATTTATAATAATTCTCATTTCAGGGGTCTGGGGCATGTCGCAGATAGGTGCTCCTATCAAGCACCCCCATGACAGCTTTGAAATAGGTAATGAAGAACACTCAGATCAGAGACCACTGAAGACAGAGGAAAGAGTAAAATTTCACAGCACCGATGTTGCTGGTGCCTGAGTCTCCATGAACTGGGGACTTGTCATGTCACCACAGCACAGAATTCCCATGTTAGGGGCAGACATTCCCTCAGTATTCACCTTGACACTGAGCTGTAATACCAGGTTAGCTATGGAAAAAATGAGTCCTTTCAACTAGCACTGACTCACTTGCACAAAAGTCAGAACTATCCCAAAAAACTAAGCAAGTATCAGACTGTAATTTTGAGTTCTGTCTTGCAGATGAGGTAGGTAAGTCTCTGAATCTGCCTGCTGCAGAAGCCTGAGCATTGCCTCTGTTTCTGTCCCACTGCATGATCATGAGCATGCCACACATCTCCTTCAGTTTTTCTGTTTCTTCCGCTCTCATCAGTGCTATTAGTGCTATTGACCTTCAGACCTATCAGACACACGTTCAGATCTGCAAAATGGGGAACATGCACACCCTGAGTTGGAATCCTGGTAGACTTGCCTAACCACAAGTAATATAAAATAGTCATTTTAAAAAATATTGAAGAAGTGATTAGTAAGTGAAGCTCTTTCTATGTCTCTTAGAAAGGTATCATCCCTGCCCCTCTTATACCTTCCTTTCAGAGATGATAGGATAGAAAAATTCTGTTTAAAAAATCCCCACTTGCTAGTGTCCTTTTAAATTATGTAAAGCCAATTTCTTGTAATATTGTCACTGAACAAATAATCACTTGGTTGAGGAAGATTTGTGGCTGTAATTATTTATTCATTTTAATGTTTGTTATTAAGCCTTCCTTTTGCTGTTCGCTCCCATTATATGATGAAAGATCAATACAAAGAAGATGAGGAAGTGCAGAAATGACGGTTAATTATCAGGGAGTGAGGAGGAGGAGAGCAGCCCTGGTACAAATGGCTGTGAGACCTACTCTAGTCTTTGCTTACATTAGTCTTTGTTTCACAGAGCATATTTTATTATTATTATTATTATTTTCTTGTTGGTTTTGGTTGTTGTTCTTGGTTTTTATTAATCTCTTTGTATATGTATACATACATTTATATATATATATATATATATATAAAGACAGTTGAGGGAACATCTTATCTGGGATTTGTCATGGTTTTTTATCTTATCTGTAGAGCTGGAACTGAATTAGGAGAAGCAGTGATGCCAAGTGAATAAAAGAACATGGGTAGAGAAACATCTATGTTTTGTTATGTTTTGTTTCTATTCGTTAAGTTGTTGTTGCTATTTGTTTCTTTGTTTTTTCTGAGTTTAGGAAATTATGTATTATGTAACTTGTTTCACGGCTTTCTACTTAAAATTCCAGACCTATAAAACAGATATAGATTCACACTTGCTTTCTTCATTATTCTTTTAATCTAAAGACAAAAAATAATATATGACTATAATCATGGAGATACATTTACAAATACACCTGTGTATAAGTACTACATATATAGAGATATGCATATCAAAGTACATATGCTAAAAGTTCCATTGTTATAAAATTTAAATTATACCATTAATCTTCAGGATTAACATATATATCCTGGACATGCATATGACACTGTTTACATTTCTGTAGTTGTGGAATACTAAAATGCATTCCAACTGATTAGAATCGTAGAATTGTAAAATCACTAATGTTAGAAAAGACCTACAAGATCATCCAGTCCAAGTGTCCACATATCACCAACAGTTCTCAGTAAGCCATGCCCCTCGACACAACATCTACACATTTCTTGAATACCTCCAGGGACAGTGACTCCACCACCTCCCTTGGCAGCCCGTTCCAATGGCTGACCACTCTCTCAGAGAAGTATTATTTCCTGTCATCCAAGCTGAATCTCTCCTGGCACAATCTGAGGCCATTCCCTCTGGTCCTATCACTAGATATGGAAACGAGGTCAAACCCCCACCACACCACAACCCCTCTTTAGGCTGTTGTAGAGAGTGATAAGGCCTCCCCTGAGCCTCCTTTTCTGTATTTTGAACAATCCCAGCTCCCTCAGCCACTCCTCATAAGGCCTGTGCTCCAGACCCTGCACCAGCCTAGTTTGAACTTCATGAATCAACACTGCTGGCTCATGTTCAGCCAAGAATCAACCAATAACCCCTGATCTGTTTTTTCTACGCAATCTTCCAGACACTATAACCCAAGCCGGTAGCATTGCCTCAGGTTGTTGTGGACACAGTGCAGGATAAGGTACTTGATCTTTTTAAACTTTGTTGTTTCTTTCAGGATAACATGATATCTGTTAAATCTATCTGTTTATCATCTATATATAACATAGTAGTTGTGATTGGATAGCTAGCATAAGGCAATATCAGCTAATATTAATATAATCACACAGGCACACTTCCAATTTGCAATTGTGTTTGCAGGTTCTGTATTTTCTGTATATTCACAAAATGGTTTGTCACAGTCTTTTATGCAACGTGCTGCTCAGTCTTAAACAGACAACACATATTCAGCCTTGAGATCTCCTGTATTACAACAAATCCAGCAAGTGCAAAGTTTGCAAATGTAAGAGAAACCTTAAAGTAAGTATGTATTCATGATTTTCTACTGATCTCAAGGGTCTGTATAAGCATTCATAAAATTTATCCTGTAGCTTTAGGCCAAGCCTCAAACTTGCCGCTAGTGAAAATCTCCCATAACCATATAATGGTACATATAAATGACAGGTAACTATGATAAATATCTCTAAGAGTCACTTTCTGTTAATGCAGGGCCAGCAACTCCATTAAAATGACAACAATAATACATCTGAAATCATTGTCACTAATGCTGCATGTTGGAAAACTTTTGCCAGAGCCACCTTCTTTTCCACTTTCTTTTTACATGGCTTCTTGCCACAGATGAGGAAAAAGTAGTTCACAGAATGACAAATTTTTGCTCTCTTTTTCTTTTTTAATGTCTTTTCAGATAATGTTTAATAATAATAATAATAAAACTTTAATTGTACTATATCAATTTAAGTTTTCTTGCTCATCTAAATTCTGATCTGAAGAAAGATATTCCTTTCACTATCACTTATTTCAGCAATTCATTTCCTTGACTTATTACCTTACAGGAATGTTACATTTCATAATGAGAAAGCCATTTTTAAACGCAGTAGTTACTTTACAGTATCATTTGAACTGCATTCAGCATGATATCCATGGTTTCTTTCACAACAGTTACTGAGAATGACAGTGTCTGCAAATGTATGTCTGGAGCAGTGGTTTTCTCTTTAGTCTATAATTGTGTGCAAGAAAGCAAGACAATCTTAGTGCCTGTACTTATGTATCCAAGACTTATTTATACTGCTTCATACTTGTGATTCATCCAATTTGATTTCCAAGGTAGATCTAATGTTTCAGTGTTTACAATGTTAAGAATTTAGTAATAGCTACAGAGATTGGCTATTTTCAGAATAGATAAATAAATCTCATTTTCTTAACTAAACATGGGAACTTGGCATCATAAGACATCAGAACCTGGAAAAAACAAACAAACAAACAAACAAATTTATGGAGATCACTTACAGAATTAACTGCATTTCAAGCTGTAGGTGGTTGTCAGAAGTGGCCCACAATTCTCATTCTAGTAAAAATACCACAAGATTATTTTTTCCTTGTATGCATACTTAAATAAAATAAAAGTCTTCCTTTCAAAAAGCTGTGTTAGATTTTAGGGTTTTTTGTTTTTTGTTTTTTTGTGTGTGTGTGTGTTTGTTTGTTTCTTTTTCCTCCTTTTAGTTCACAGTAGTGCGTTCCTGCTACAGAAACAGACAGGGGAAGAAATACATCTCTTGGCAAAGGTAGGAGCTACAGAGAAGAACAGGGAATTGTTCTTCATTTTACTATGCACTTTCCCTTGAAACTTACTGACTGCTTAAATCATCTCAGCTATGCAGAACCCTTTAGCAATAAAATAAAAACTGTATTAAGCACTAAATTTTACACCTAACTAGTATTTCTCATTGACAGAGAGTTTATGGAAGTTGTCAACTTCTGAGCCCAACTTATATGAAAGCAATCATAATCTGAGGGTATATGAATTGATATAGTCAGAAATGATGCAAATAAAATTAACAAATTTATTAATTTTTTTCTCTCTGAGCTGAAAATGAATTTACGGCTATCCATGCTCTTGGCAACAGATGAATAGAAAGCTGAATATAGAAGTTAAGTCTCTCCATTAAACCAAAAATTCCTGCCGGGATGTGAGGAAATACTGGCATAGTAATATGTAACCATTCAGCTTCTGGGCTGCTTGGACATAGTAGCTCAAAAGAAACACAGGGCCAGAGGTTATGTTTTATTCACTTTTCAATTGGACTCAGTGGAGAAATCAGAGAGTTTACTACATAAATATGTTGAATTCAAGTACATAATATGTTTCCATAAAAAATCACTAAGGCCCAGATTCACCATTTACTCCCAGTTCAACAAACCACTTTAAAATAAGCTTAAATTAACTTCAGTGTCAATGTGAACACTTACTGAAAGTCCTGTGTGTCCTTAAATGATTTGCTGAGTGAAGGCCATATGCATAGGGGCAAGAGCTCTGTAGTATGTACCTAAGTAACCCAACATGGGCCACATGAAATCCAGAGATTTCTTTATTGATATCACTGGGCTTTTGATTTCATTTTAATAGTTAGACATTATGAGTTCATTGTCAGTTGAGAGCTTTCTTGTTAGTTCCTTGAAAGACTGATGACATTCAGATTTTCCCACCAATGCTTTGCATTAGAAAGCCCTAAATAGCACCATATGATTCTTTATTTAATGTTTTCTCTGGGGCTTCTGGTGATTATGAATGTAAAATAAACCACTCAAGAATGCAAACTAGCAGAATCAGAATAATTCCTATCGCCCTAGAATAGTGAAAATAATGTAAATGTTAACATATTTTAAACATATATGCTGTCTGTACAATAGTCTAGAGTAACAGAATGTCCCAGAAAAGTGTATTTTAATATGGGCTTTTATGCAAGGTAGAGTGCTCTGTATTACCTGCTGAAAACTCAGGGATGCATTTCCAACAAAAGAATCATGACATAAAGGTATTTATTACATCAATGACCACAGATATCTTATCTGAAGAAGGAAGAAAGAAAATTACGATTCAGACCACGCCATTTTACAACTGAGATGAAAATAGCCTGTGCCTTGGTCAGTTCTGCATTCCACATGTCAAACTATTCAGGAAAGTTGTATTCTAAACTTTAGATTTGAAGGCAGTTGCTTTCTTACTTAGTTCACTGTTTCTGCTTTTAATATCCTCTTGTGTTTTCATCCTTACTAATGGGATGGCCTCTACTAACTATAAGATGAGAAGATTTTATTTCTGTATTGGAGATATTTTTTACCATAACATTTTGAACTAAAATATCCACAAAACTCCATGTTTCAGAAGGAAACTTTTCCAAAAAACAAACAAACAAACAACAACAGCAAAAACACATCATTTTATTACAACACATTAATGTGATCATTATTAAGCCACTAAATTGTGCTACTTGACTTATCTGGAAATAGAACTGACTCAGATTCTGTTGAAAAAATTGGGAGTGTGGAATATCATCAAAGCATTTTTTAAGTTAAAGCTGAACTGAACAAATTATTATTAACAAGTAAAAGAAAATAAACTGAGCTAATTCAAACAAAATGCATCTTACCCATTCTAAAGAAAAAACATCATTCAAACTTTGAAGAAATACATATTAAAGCCAGAATTACAGAAAGTGGAAAGCAGAATCTGAAGGTGGCAGTGCTCTCATGCTAGCCATAATAATAGCAAGCAAAGAAAAACTACTCGGTGCTTTCATGTATTGCTTTCCTATTAAGAGGCATGACTATTTTAATTTATTTATTTATGTAAGTATGCAAGTAGACAATGTGACTGTAGCATCCATGTTGTGCACTAATTCTTAAATGAAGTGGCATAAAGAAGTTATTTAAGAGCTAGAAGAAATGTCATAGATCAAAGCAGACAGGAAGGGGAAGGGGAAGGGGAAGGGAAAGGGAAAGGGAAAGGGAAAGGGAAAGGGAAAGGGAAAGGGAAAGGGAAAGGGAAAGGGAAAGGGAAAGGGAAAGGGAAAGGGAAAGGGAAAGGGAAAGGGAAAGGGAAAGGGAAAGGGAAAAAAGAGAGGTGGAGGGAGGGGAGGGGCAGGGAGGAGAGGAGAGGAGAGGAGAGGAGAGGAGAGGAGAGGAGAGGAGAGGAGAGGAGAGGAGAGGAGAGGAGAGGAGAGGAGAGGAGAGGAGAGGAGAGGAGAGGAGAGGAGAGGAGAGGAGAGGAGAGGAGAGGAGAGGAGAGGAGAGGAGAGGAGAGGAGAGGAGAGGAGAGGAGAGGAGAGGAGAGGAGAGGAGAGGAGAGGAGAGGAGAGGAGAGGGGCATTGAGTCTAAGCCAACAGCTGAATGCTGAAGTCAAATTTAAATGAGAAATAAGCCTCACACTTTTACAGTGTTAAGATAAACAGACTGACAAAGGAAAATATACTCTTCTTTAGTGGGTTTGATTTGGCGGAAGAGACTTTTCCAGTAAATACTTGTTATAATGTACACTCATATACTCAACATAGGAAAAGTTAGACAAAATAATAATAATAAGGAAAGTATTAATGGACCATATGGGACTAGATAATCTAGTGTTTCGATTGAATGTATAACATAATTTTATGGTTGTCAAATGACTAGAAGGTGTTGAAAATACGTTTTATAGTAATAAATTAAGGAAGTTCAATCTATTTATTTGAAGTTCCTACACAAGCAAGGAAACAGTCACATTTTTAATGACTGGTAATACATGAGGATATGCAACAAGTCATTGCATTAGAAATAAGAAATACTCTGGATATTTGTACAATTTGTTTAATTACTACAAAATCTACGGGTAGAATTAATATAATGCATGAAAACTCCAAAACATGTAATAATGATTCAGAGACAATTCAGTGTGCAGGTGTTACTGTTCTTCTCTTCATTTAACACTACAGGCAAAGAGTATATAAATGTAGAGGGGGGGGAGGAGGCTGAAAGGGGTTATTCCAGATGATCAGTGGATCACATTCCAGCCGAATCAACCAGTATTTGTCTTGTCTGTGTGTTTATAATGATAGGAAAATGGTAAACAGGTGACTTAAAACAATTAGTTTGACTAAACTGATCTAATAATTACAATTCATCAAAATGCAGTGAGATATGTTATGTGTATTTTATTATTATTATCTGCTTTCTTAAAACCACAGTACTATTGAAAGAAGATCCCATCCTGTTTACATCTGCACTGATTTACTGAACCCATTTCCACTGAAACCTTATTTACTTTATTTAAAGACTAGTCTATTCAGCAAGATAACTGAATATGCTTCCACAAAGAAAATCTTAGTTTTTTTCCTTTCCTGCCTTTCTGACTTTTCAATATACATATTTTCATAAAGTTGAGATAACAAAAATCATATAGCAATGCAATATCATTGGGAATTCTAGACAATATAATGATGTGCTATTTTTCTTATAAATCTTTACATATATATATATACATTCAGACATCACATTACATAAAGTACAATACATAGTTGATAGCTATATCATTAGAGTTACATTTAATATAGATAACTATACCATTATTTCATTGTTTATTTCTATATTCATATATATTTTAGACATTGAACAGATTTAACGTAAATGTATACATATGGCAGAGCATCTGTGCATGTTTATGCACATTCTTGTATCTTAATAGAATAATTTGTAACCTGGATGGGAAAAGGAACAGGAACATCCCACTATTTGGGAAAGTTCAGAGATGGGACAAAGTTAGCTGAAATGCTTTTTGACCTTATCTATGGTAGTTGCAACCAATGCTTTCTGTACTATCCAGATAGATGTGTCTTGTTAACTGCCTCATCCTATGGTGTCATCATTACTGTAATTAATGAATTACCATAGCAAACAGCAGCGACTATAAAGTTTTAGAGAATAAGCAGCCATTATCTGTGACATTATGGGTTGGTGAACACCAATGGCATATATTTCATATTGGACTGGTTAAGAACGATGACACAAGCAATGCCCTTCATTTAAAGGGGAAAAAGAAATTTACTTAGAACCTTCCTGAATGAAAAACTTTGCCCTTTTGCTGCCTTTCCTAATAGAAAACAAGTTAAAATGTACCATTGGGCAGGTTAATTGACTTACAATTATGTCTTTTTAATAAGTGTCATAAAGTATGTCATGCAGCTGAAACTTGCTTTCAGTGCATTTTTAAACTGTTGTCAACCAGATTAAAGTTTATTGTTCGCATGTAAGTTTCTGTTTTCAAACAGTAATGAAAGACATTAAATTGATTTGCCATGCGTAGATATGAAGTGGGAAATGTCCTTATCTCTTTGTCATTGTGCCTTTCCCACATGCTTTCTTTCTTTGCTATTTGTATAAACAGTGGATGTTCATGAAATGTTCTTTCTTCTTCATGACCTCAGAAGCAACTCTCAATTACTTTGGTGTCCCATTAAAGAAAAAAAGTCAGTGTTTATAAGTGAACCAGAATCACCATTGCTTGACTTCAGTCTTGTCTTTGCATAAGTCATTGGAATTTTGATGGTGATGTGCTTGAAGAAATTCTATGGTGAATCAGCTTTTAATTGTGTGCAGCTCAGGACACTGAGTGTCTGTCTTTGCAGATGTACAGTATCAGGATGGAAGAACCTTTCTGTGAAACTAGTATATGCCATATGCCATCACTTGAGACTGTAAAACTCTGAAATATCTCAACATCTGGCTACCCAAAAACCAGTATATATATTGAGGTTTTGCTTAAAAAAAAAAAAAAAAAAAGAGAGAGAGGAAGGGAAGGGAAGGGAAGGGAAGGGAAGGGAAGGGAAGGGAAGGGAAGGGAAGGGAAGGGAAGGGAAGGGAAGGGAAGGGAAGGGAAGGGAAGGGAAGGGAAGGGAAGGGAAGGGAAGGGAAGGGAAGGGAAGGGAAGGGAAGGGAAGGGAAGGGAAGGGAAAGGAAAGGAAGGGAAGGGAGAAGAAGAGTTGTTTGCAAAGGCAAAGGCATAAGTAATTGTAAGAAAACAGGCAGGTCTGCCATAAAACAGAAGAACATTTCAAAATATTACATATTTAGAGAAAATACCAGAACACATTTTGAGATGTGTTCTGGTAAAGATTTTGATGTAGCATCATGTTTATTCATTTTCTGAACTTATCACACTCAAATAAGTAAATAAACATATAAATAAATAAAAACACATGAGGGAAAAGGCAAACTTTTCTTGATCTATCTCATAGGAGAAAGTCAAAACCACTGTCAATCCCAAATCTCTGTGCTGCTACTAAAATCCTTTTTTTTTTTTCTTTCATTCTTTTTTTAATGTATATTTCTATTTTTCTCTTTTTTTGCTGTTGTTGTGAAAGTTTCAATAGAGCAATTCAAGGAAGCAGCACAACAGCAGATAACCTGATCCAAGCATACGACTACTGATTTTTATTTATATATATATATATTTATATTTCTTTTTAAACTGATTTACAAAGTCAGAATGCACCATTAGCAAAAGTTAATGAAGAAGAGAGTTGATGCTTTCCCTCTCTTTCACATTACTACATGTTCATAGTAGAAAGCCAAGATAACAGTGTTAAAGAGTGCCAGGAAATGAAAATAGCCCCTTTCCTGCTCTGCTGTTGATTCACTGTCTAGTTGTGAAGCTGCATTTTCTGCTCTTAACATTTTCCCGCCTTTAAATCAAGGTTAATATTATTTACTAACCTCAACAGAACAACAGAGTTTACCTACTGAGAAGTAATTTTGCTTCTAGAAGAGCCACATAACTCCAGATATTTGCCTTTGAATATATATAGCAGTACATATATATTATAGCAGTAACTGTCTATAAACCACTGTGTCCAATGGAACAAGCATCAACAAACACCAAATGAGTAGAACACAAGCTGTTAGCTTCCCATTACAGGACAATAGGTAGAACTGATCTCCTCTTGACCTGGAAATCCCATGCTCTTCAGTATAAAATAAAAAACAACAACAGTAGTAAAAATAATAATAATAATAATAATAATAATAATAATAAATACTACACCTATTGTGAAGGTGCATCTTTTCTCCATATTTTGCCATTCTTTTCACTGTACAATTCTTAAATTAGATTTCTTTGACCATTAGCAACTGTAACTACTTCACTGAAAATATTTTAGAATGCTTATTGTAAAGTTCTCTTTTTTTCTCCAAACCAAGGGCTTAAAAGTAATATAAGAGCAGAGAATACTGAAATATCTTTTTTATTTCTTTTTTATTATTATTATTATGTAATACTATAATTCTTATTTTATTTTATTATTACTCTAATTCTTCGGTTGAGTACTAATTTTATTAAGTTTTTTTTGACTGAGTTTTAATTTTTTTGCATTTTTTACTAAAATATTGTATTGTATTGTAATATATATATCTAAAGTCTTTCAGTGAAGTAAAACCTTCTTTAAAAACAAATGGATTGAATTTTCAGAGATCTTAGTAACCAAGGACCAGATGGGACATAGGTACCTAGCTGCTTTTCTGAGGACTTGTGCCTAAGTTCCCAGGCTATAAATGTTCAACCCACTTAATATATAATTTTAATAAAACTTGATCTCATCATCCAAAAGCTACTGAAAGACTGGCATTAACTCCAGAAAGGTTTTAATACAGTACTGCAGTAAGGAGCCAAATGTTTTGTAGTGCTCATGTACTATATAAGATTTAATTCATTATCACAATTAGAAAGACTCCTTCCCACACCCCTTCCCCCCAGACTTTTTTTTTTTTTTCTTTCTTTTTTTCTTTTTCCCCCAATTGCCTAATGTGTAAATATCTCAAAACCCCGTGGGGTTGAGATGTCTTGGCCTTTTTCATGTTCAGTGTTCATTTTCACTCCAATTATTTCTTACTTGCTTTATCTACACTTATAATCTGCCCATTCCTCCCACTTAACATATCCTTTGAACTTTTCAAATGCCTTCTGCTTCTCCTTATTATCTTTGCCTAACCATATCCTTGTCTCTGTCGTCCTATTTTTGATACTTTTTACTGGGATGAATATGGTTGTATCCATCCTCTATATCTGCCAATTAGATACAGAACTTCACACTTTTTTTTTCCCCTTCTATAATGGCAGATTTTCTGCACTGCTGTTGGTATCATTTCACTTCCTGCAAATTATTCCGTATATTAGATTTTCCAAACCAGCCTTAAGAAGAAGGGGGAGAAAAGTTGCATTCACTTCTGAGATTCTATTTTCACATATACCCAGAGGAATATTTCATATCTGAATATATTATGATCAGTAAAGTAGACCTTGGTGCACAACTATTTCTGTCACATATGTCATACTTTGGCTTCTTATCAGAGACTAAGTCCAAAATAGCTTCTGACTGCAGCTGCTGCTAAGTACAATTGATAAAGGGGGTGTAAAGAGCTGATGATCGTGCTATTCTTCTCTGACCATCCAGGTATTGTCCAAAAATTAGCATAAGGACTGAGACTTACCTTTAATAAATGTTCATCTTGGGGAATAGGAGGCAGAGCAATGAGATGAATAGGAATTCATAATGAAATGATTCATGTTTTATTTTTTATGCATCTTTTTTCAGAAACTTTAGTGCAGTGGTGTCTTACATAATCCAATACTTATTCTTATTTCAGTTGTCTCCAAAGTGGTAGTTCAGCTGCTTGCATCATTTGTTTCTTCAAGTATAGTATCTTCCCTCACATAACTTTAATCAATCATTGTTAGCTTAAGTATCGGACAAATCATTGCTGCTGTGTTGTGATGTGTCAGTCATTCATGCCAAACAAACTAGCTAGTGGCCCCGAAGGACCTCTATAAATGGACGTTCTCTTCTGCAAGCTGTTAGGATTAAATGAGAGCGTGAACGTACCTGCATAAACATCATAAACTTCTCCAGCACACAAGGTTTTGTTAGTAGGAATGTCAGCATCTCCCAGGCTGATATATCTCTAGTTGATGAGATGATGCCACTGTCTCACTCCAACTTATAAGAGGGAGAGGTGGTTCTTTAATATTTATATACCCAAATGTGAGATTAAGAAACAACAGTTCAAATGTTGGTCCGACCAGTTTATTATAAATCATAATCAGTCAGAGTGATAGGGAGGGAAAGCAGGTGATAGGAAAGATAGGAAAGGAGCAGCAATCACACAAATTGGGGATAGTCACCACCAAGATCCAACAGTGTCCCATTGAATGCTGTACCAATGGCCTAAGGCCAATACAGGAGCAAAAGCACAGGGGAGATCAGCAGCAGAGTGACCAGCTCTAGGCAGCAGGCAGGCCCAGGAGAGTCTATCAGCAGGCAGGTATCACATCATAAGGCATCTGATGTCAGACACAACCCTCTTGATTGTAGGTCCTCTGTTTATCCTTCTTCTTCTGCCAGTGTGGCACTCCAAGGCACTCTGGTAAGAGTCATGTGCAGGCACTTCTAGGTGCTTCTTTAAGAGTCGTGTGCAGCGCCCCAGAGATGGCTATCATCCTTGAGATGAGCCCACATAAAACTCTGCTACCCAGCCATTAAGCTGTTAATTCCCTTTCTCTCTTGCCCCTGGCCTGCAAATCTTCAGATAAAAGATGTTTCCAACTTTGATCTGGGATAGCCTGGTCTTGTCCAACTGTGTTCCTCAGCAAGCTTTGAGACGAAGTTGCAAAAATGAATAATCTCTTACAGTCACTCTCTGCTCTATGCCTTTTGATCTGTGTAAGTCAAAACCAGCAGAGCAGTCTGAGGTCTATACTTGTGACCAAATTATTCTTTCCCCCTTTTTTAATTATATTCCATTTTAGTCCACAGCATCTTTTGTGTCAGTGTAACATGAGATTTCTTCTATGTGCATGCCAATAAAAATGTGTGAAACCCTGACTGTGTGTTCAAAGCTGTTCAAGAGGTACAAAAACCAAAAAGAATTACTTATATATTATGCTAACAACAATCTCTAGTGTAACATACATGAGTTGAAATTATCATGTTTCTCATCTTCAAGCCATTCATGATTTGCATTATACGTTTTGCTCTTGTGATTATGCTCTTCAGCGGAACAGACACATACTTAATACAGATGAAACTTGAAGATTAAAATACACTATTTCACATTACCAGTTTTCTGCTCTAACTACAATATTGACTCTATCTTGTAACTATATAGAATCATAAAATCATAGAATCAACAAGTTGGAAAAGACCTCCAAGATCAACCAGTTCAATTGTCCACATATCACCAACAATTCTCACTAAGCCATTCCCCCCGACACAACATCTACACATTTCTTGAACACCCCCAGGGACAATGACTCCACCACCTCCCCTGGCAGCCCTTTCCAGTGTCTGACAGTTCTCTCAGAGAAGTATTATTTCCTGTCATCCAAGCTGAATCTCTCCTGGCACAACTTGAGGCCATTCCCTCTGGTCCTATCACTAGATATGCAAACGAGGTCAAACCCCCACCACACCACTCCTCATAAGGCCTGTGATCCAGACCCTGCACCAGCCTAGTTGCCTTTCTCTGGATATACTCCAGGGTCTCAATGTCACTCTTGAAACGAGGGGCCCAAACCTGAACACAGTATACACAATGCGTCCTCATCAGTGCTGATAATTAGGACAATTACTTCCCTATTCCTGCTTGTAACACTATTTCTGATATAAGTTAGGATGCCACTGCCCTTTTTGGCCACCTGGGCCCACTGCTGGCCCACGTTCAATGGAGTGTTGACTCCCCCAGCCTTCCACCCTGCCCCAAGCTTGTAGCATTGCCTGGGGGGTGTTGTAGTCAAAATATAGTTGAGTTAGGGAATATTTCATCATCTGAGAATCTGTCTCAAGATTTTTATTAAGCTCTCTTTGACAGATTGTACCATTATGTCAAATGCTAAACAACAATGATAGCGTAAATATCCATTTCCAATATCTACAGTATCAACAATATATTTATATTTGTTATGCTGATTCTTACTAGTTGGTCAGTTATGTGTTTCAGAAGCAGTGATGTTCCATACTTCCACCTGTTTACATTTACTTCATGACTGCCTAGGGAACAAGAGGGAAAACAATTCTCTCTTGATGCATACTGTTCACTATGTGTCAAAAAGTAATTTCAGTCAAAGTGATACTAACTTAATTTATGACAGTGTCTCCATACAAAAATAAAAATAAATAAATAAAAAATCACCAAAGAAACTGATGTTTTGCAAACAACATATTGCTTTTGAATTTGTGAATGCATTCTTGTTTGCTTTGACAACATTCAGATTAGTTTTCAAAAAGCTCAACACATTACTTTAGATGTGTCTGCATGTGAATTTTTAGCTACTAACAGGGGCAATAGCAATGTTCCTGTGAAAATAATTCCTGTATCTTCAAGTTCATCTCACTGGAATCATTCTGTTAATTCATAGAACATACAAATCGCTGCTCACCATTCAGCATTTTAACCCTCATACCATTGCAACAATATTGCATGTGAGAGTTTACAGTAAAGTAGTGGATCTCTAAGTGTAATAAAACAGGGGTTGATTAGCAATGTACTGCATTTCTGAAGGTCCAACAGAGTGCCTGGAAAGGACACAGACAATTTCATAGGCTTATCTAAGATATTTTGACATGTTTTGATCTCAACTAATTTTAAACATTTAGACAAATCATCTGAGGTCTGATAGTTGCTTGAGCCCTTTGCTGTAAATGATAAACAGGGACAGGTTACATTCACAAGAATTCACTTTTGAGTTCTCAGCTCACAAGTGGTGCACCCACCCTTTAAAACAAGTAGAGGTGGCCATGACTGAGTCTACTCCACAAGTTACATACTCTCCACAAAGCTTCTGTAGATTTTGAATTCATAAACTTGTTTTTTGATGTTTAAACAATAAGATGCATAAAACCCCTCTTGGAAATGGTTTGACTGTTCACAATATGTTTGTTTAATAGTAACTTCAGGAGACATGGACTGAAATAAAGGCTTGTCATTTCAGGGGTTGTCAAACACATGGTAATAATATTTGCTGTAGAAGGCATATTGTATAAACAGAATTGACAAAGAATGGATGAGGAAACAGAGCAGTGAGATAAATGTGTCTTCCCAAGATTACAAATTAAAGTTCCTTGAGAGCTGTGTTGTTTACACAAATCTTTCTGAGTGTGCATGTGTGTGTGTGTGTGTATGAATATGAATGCTTCTGTCTATGTTTGTGACTGCATCAAAACATTGATGGTACTTTCAGATAAAGATTTGGTTGAAGATTATTTTATGTCTTTTATTTCAAAGAAAATTAGAAAATAAAAGTGTGTCTATTTAATATTGAAAACAAAAACCAATATAGATATTTGTTTTGTACTCTTGTGCCAACGTTCATGCATGTATATTAGTATGTGTATACACAGTGAAAAATATATCTGTTATTCTGTTGGTTAAATAAGATGTACAGATGCAGACCACAAGATCTTTAGTAGTCACAAAGATAGTGCATACTTTGGAAGGCTAGTACAATTTTATTAAAAAAGGCTAAAATGTTCTATGTTATATCACAACACTAAATTATTCCTCTAGTTTCATGGAATCATAGAATTCCTCATGTTGGAAAAGCCCTTCAAGATTATCAAGTCAAACTGCAACCTAACCATACCACCCTAACTCTTACAACCCACAGATAAGTCATGTCCCTGAGCACCACATCTAAATGGTTTTAAAACACATCCAAGGATACTGACTCAGACACCTACCTGAGGAGCCTATTCGCATTTTTAACAACCCTTTCTGTAAAGTTTTTCCTAATATGCAACAGAAACTTACCCTGGTTCAACTTGAATCCATTTCCACTTGTCCCTGGGGAGAAGAGACCAATACCAATCCCACTCTTGCTGCAGTCACTCTTCAGGTATTTGAAGAGAGCAATAAGGTCTCAACATCCTCTTCCCCAGACTAAACAGCCCCAGTTCCCTCAGTCACTCCTCGTAGGGCATATTCTCCATGTCCTTCACAAGCCTTGTTGCCCTTCTTTGGACCTGCTCCAGCACCTCAATGTTCCTTTTGTAATGAGGAGCCCAAAACTGAACACAGTAGTTGAGGTGGAGCCTCATCACTGCCAAGTACAGGGGCAGGATTACTTCCTTAATCCAGTTCTCCACACTATTCCTGATAAATGCGAGGATGCCATTGGCTCAAATTCAGTTGTCTGTCCAACAGTACACCAAGGTCACTTTGCATCAGGTTGAAAGGTTGCACTTTGCATACAGAAACTTCCCCCCAAGTCTGCAGAGCCGTTTGAGATTGTTGTGACCATAATGCAGGACTTGACACTTGGCCTTGTTGAAACTCATACAGTTTACCTTGGCCCATCAAACACGTCTATCCAGGTCTCTCTGTAGTGCCTTTCTCCCCTCAGGCAGATCAACACTCCATCCCTACATGCTGTTTTCTGCAGACTAACTTAGGGTGCCCTCAGTTCCCTCATCAGGATCACTAATAAGAATGTTAAATAGAAAATAGAAGTGGCCCCAGTATCGAGCCCTGTGGGACATCGCTCGTGACCAGTGGCCCACAGGATTTAACTCCATTGACCACAACCCTTTGGGCCTGGCCATCCAGACAGTGTTTCACCCATCCAAATCATGGACAGCCAGCTTTTCCACAAGGATGTTGTGAGGGACAGTGTCAAAGACCTTACTGAAGTCCAGGCTGACCACATCAACAGCCTTACTTTCATCCACTAAGCAGGTCATCCTGTCACAGAAAGGAATCAGGCTTGTCAAACAGGATCTACCATTCATAAACTCATTCTGATTGGTCCTGATCCCCCGGTTGACCTTTAGTTGATCCCTGATGGTTCCTGAGATGATCTGTTCCATGACCTTCCCTGGCACTGAGGTGAGACTGATAGGTCTGCAGCTACCAGGATCATCCTTCCTTTTTGAAGATAGGTGTCGCATTTGCCAGTCTCTAGTCCACTGGGATATTCCCGGTTAGCCAGTACTGTCGAAGGATGATGGAGAGTGGCTGGCAACCACATCCACCAACTCCCTCAGCAGTTTAGGGTGCAATCCATTTGACCCATGGTCTTGTGAATGCCCAGCTTTTGAAGCAGGCCCCAAGCCATCTCATCATGGGAAATGCAAAACCTATTCTGTTCCATATCCCTATCTACCTGCACAGGGAGCTGTGTGCCCAGGGAGTAACAAGTCTTACTATTAAATGCTGGTTCTAGTTCATTTCTTATTAATATGCAGAGCTGTATTGAAAAATTCAACTGTATTGAAAAAAATAATATTAAATATTAAAATAATAGCTGAGAATTTACTGTATCAAACAGTGTTACTGTTCTCTTCGTATCTGTTATAGTTTCTATAGAAATAAATAGGAGGCATTACTTTCAGAGTGACCTACCTATATGTGGCCCAAGACAACTCCACTAACTGCAGCACAAGCAAGCCAAAAGACTACATGCCCATGGGAATGTATGCAGAAACATTCATACACATAGCTGAAAGAGTTTTACTATTTTGCCATTCATTTTTATTTTTGCTGTGGGTCACCTATACAGTTCTGCTGAAACTAGTCAACAACAACAACAACAACAACAAAGAAAGAAGAGGAAAAAAGAAAGAAAATAATGTATTTCCTCATCTTGATATTTTCGTAATGCTCATATGAACAACTATTTGTCTCAAAAAGAAAAAAAAAAAAAAAAAAGATAGAAAAAAAAATACCAGTTTTCTATGTCTGTTAGTAAATACTGATCAGATTAAAAACAACAATAAGTATAAATAAGCAATTAGAAGTCATCACTTCTTACTGAAGCCAGAAAATCATAATGTGTCTGTTTGAGGCATTAATGTGTATGATAAAGCATCCTGAGTTCTCACAACACTCCATCTGCTGAAAAACTTTCACTAGACCTTGTTGTGATGCAACATATTTAACATCCTAGAGGCAGCTGAGCCTCATTAAGATGCCATTAATGTCCATTTCACTTGTCTGAACTCTTCCTCTGAGTTGGACTTCCTTTGTAAAATATTACTATTGAGCTATTTCTATCCAGATGTCACAGCATGTATCTGTATTTCCTTATAGTATTCAATAATATCTTCTGTTAGGGCAAAATAGTCCTAGAATGTAATATATTGCTTTAAGTTAAAGTGGTAGCTGCCATATGAACAGGCATAATTTCAACACAGCATTAAAAATAAGAAGAAGGGAAGAAATGTCACTTGTAGCTGAAGACAAAAGAAAACAGTAACAAGCTTGTTAGGTTTTTAAAATAACATTTTAATGTGTATGAATTAGGCCTTCATCCAGCACAAACTGGATTATACTTAAATTGAGCATGTTTAAATTTAATACAAGCACCTTGCTTGCTACTTGGAGATTTGGTGAAGACCAAATCAGGAATGTCCAGGAAAACAAGGATTTATTCTGAGGTATGTCTGATCTGTACATTTGCATCTTCGTGATCATATGTGTTGAGCAAAGCATGAATACTTTTGAGCCTGTGGGCCTTGCCTTTTGCTCTCCCAGGGGCAGTTAGGCTGAGAAATATAGTGCTGGAGGCAACATTACAATTTGTTTTTCTCACCATCTGAAATGTTGGCTGCAGGATATTAGAGGATGTCCCAGGCACTACATTGCTTTTAACCACAGATACAGAGTAGTTATGTTACTCTCCTTTCCTTTCTGTAGCAGTGATTTCAGAGTTATAAGCTGATGAAAGTCATGATGAAGCACGCTGAAGTCACGTGTTTGTTTTCCTTTTGCTCTATTTTTAGGCTTTAGGATTCAGATTTTCTGCATTTTTCAGTACTTAGAAATGTACTTACTACAGTTAAATCAGAAGCTTTATCTTTAGCACTATGCAGTAATCTGAACAACTTTTATATTTCTATATTGTATATAGTTTGCAAAACTGAAGCATATGATACTACAAGGCTAAAGGTGGAGTTCTGAAATTTGGCAGTACTGCAGTACCCTGCTGAAGTCAACAGGAGCCCTGTCACCTACTCATTTGAAGTTCCAACAGCAACAGGGACTTGGTAGTGCAAGTAAGTTTGAAGCAAGTTACTCTTTCATGACCCAAAGTAAATCACCTGGATTTGCCACTGATTCTCATGGCAGTCTTGGAAAAGGAATATGTCTCATCTTGCCTATTTTAAAACTGAAGGTGTCTTTATATGGATCCGTGTCTTTGAAAAGGGCTCTGAGACCAATGTCAAAAAACCAGAATAGGAATCCTTGAGCTGCAGACCTAACAGAGAATCTATTTTTGCCCGATGTGGCTGTATGACTCAGGGAGAAAAGGTTCTGATATTATCTCATGGGAGCCATTACACACAGGTTGATCTCATCACAGCTTCAGGCAAGCCTTGGTGCTCTGGATTTTGCAGTGCATTTTGATTCCCAATGCCATTCTGACGCAAGCAGAAAAAGAAAACAAAAACAAACAACAACAAAGAAAAAACACCCTTCTCCTTCCTCTTAATGATGCCAAATGTGAATGGCGTAATAAAATACATGTGTAGCCATATTAGCTTCTTTCCAAAATGAG
Source organism: Excalfactoria chinensis (assembly GCF_039878825.1). Classification (NCBI taxonomy): domain Eukaryota; kingdom Metazoa; phylum Chordata; class Aves; order Galliformes; family Phasianidae; genus Excalfactoria; species Excalfactoria chinensis. The sequence goes on from NC_092857.1 coordinate 5,335,504, forward strand.
GTACATAGAAATTGAGAAGTGCCCATCACACAGTATGAATATGCAAGTAGTCATTACAAGAACCATCTTCCCAAATGTGGCAGCAAAGCTTTGGAGGTCTGACGAAGATGATTTCATGCCATCTGCCACCTGCTTCTGAAGGATAATGGCTGACTGGTGTGTATGAGGCTTGTTTTAAATGTTATCATACTGTCTTCTTTCTTAAATTATGTGGCTAAAACGAGCCTGTCTTTGTTTTATTTCAAATGACACCAGATGCAGGGACTTGGATTTTGGTTTTCTGTTTTGCAAGCACCACCTTGTCAAGATAAAGAAGGAAAGCGGCACAGACAACATCTGATAAGACTACAAGTTCTCACCAAAATTTCAAATTTACTATTAGGATTAAAAAAAAAAAAAAAGAAAAAAAAAAAAAAAAAAGGATTTTACATAAGCATTGACTGTGTCATTAAAAGAAAGAGACTATGAGAATTATGAAGATGCCTATCTACAATACTCTGTGTCAATACCTACAATTCTCTGTGTCAGTCTAGCACACTCGATTGCAAATATTAGCACTATCAGCAATAAACTTGTTTAAAACTGACACTTTATTTCTCTTTCACATTGCACTAAGTACAAACATGTTCAAACAGACTGTTCAGTTTTCAGAGAATTGTAGGACAGTTGGGGCTAGAAGGGACATTAAAGATTTAAGTTCCAACCTTCAGTGCTGTGGACAGAGCTGCCAGTCACTAGATCAGGCTTCTCAGGGACCAATCCAGTCTGGTTTTGAATGCCTCCGGGGCATTCACTGCTTCTCTGGGCCACCTGTTCCTGTGCCTCAACACACTATGAGTAGAACATTTCCTCCCAAAAAACTGTTCTAAATCTCTTCTTTTAGTTTAAAACCATTCTCCCTTGTACTAACACCATGTACCCACGCTAAAAAGTCAGTTTCCCTTCTATTTATAAGTTCAAGTACTGCCAAGCTTCACTTCATCATGCTAAACAAGCCCAGCTCCTTCAGTATTTCCTCATATGAGAGGTGCTCCAGCCCTCTGATCATCTTTGTGGTCCTTCCTTCTCAATACCCACTCCAAGGGCTCCATATCTTCCATAAGCTGAGTACCCTAGACTCAGACACAGTGCTCCAGATGGAACTGCACAAGGACAGAATAAAGAGGGGCAATCACTTTCCTCTCCCTGCTGACTACCCCTCTTTTGACACAGCCCAGGACAGAGTTGGCAATCTGAACTACAGTCACACATTGTTGGCTCATCCAATAGAACTCCCACAGTCCTTCGCTGTTGGGCAGCTCCCAAGAAATTCTTCTTTTAGCCTGTGCTAAAATTGCCTGGAATTGCCCCAACCCAAGTGCAACACATTACACCTTGTTGAATCTCTTTTGGTTCATGTGTACCAACCTTTCTGTTTTATCCAGTTCTCTCTGAATGAAATCTTTTATCTTTTTTTTTTTTTTTTTCATTTTCTTCTTTTTCTTTCTTTTTTTTCCCTTTCCATGTGAACTATGGTCACTCAGCTTGGCTTTGTCTGCAAATTTTCTGTAAGTAAACTCAATCCCACCACTGACATAATTGATAAAGATGTTGAAGATCACCAGTATCAAGACTAACTGCTTGGGGACATTACTCGTGACTGTTCTCCAGCCAGCCACAGTCACTGAGTATAACGTTCTGGCTGAGAACATCCAACCAACTCTTTATCTACCAAATAGTTCAGCCTTCAAGTCCATATCTCCTCTATTTAGAGATAAGGAGCATCCATGAAGATGCCATCAGTTGCCCTTCCTTTGTTCACCGATGCCATCAATCTATCATAGAATGCTTCTAAATTGGCCAGGCACAATATGCCCTTGATAAAGTCATGCTGGCTGTTTTGAATCACATCCTAATGCCTTAACATATCTTTAACATAGCTTCCACTTTTAAAGATCTATAAAACAGGAAAAAAACAAACAAACAAACAAACAAAAAAACCACACAGTAAAATATGAAGAATTTCACAATACCTCACTTGCCAGATAAACATGACCAGTCAATTCAGTCCTCAACTGGGTTTTTATTCTTCATCTTGCTTTTCAAGCAAGTAATTGATATTTCTTCCCCAGATTTCATAATTTAAACATATTACCTTCAATGCAATCTAGTCTTGAAACGGTTGTTATTTAAAAAATTAAAAAAAAAAAACAAACAAACAAAAAAAACATGATTGATGTCAATCATCTATCTAAGCAGTACAATATCTGTGATGACGGTAATGTCTGTGAAACACTCTGATGTTTCCTGTGATCTCTGGAAGACTAATGTAGGACAGTAGTATAAACTGAGCTTTTCCAGCCATTTTGGGGAACTACTATGCATCTATTATTGGCAATGCTGGTGGAGTTGGAACAGAGCAAGAAGAGCTGGAGGCTGATAACAAGATTAGCTGATAACAGGCTGATAACAGCTCTGAATACTATGAATGAGCTCATCTAGCATCAATCCACAAAGCTCCAACAGGAGCAAAAAGAGATGGAGCTGGAGACAAGGTCATGGAGATGCTACACCATACATCCCAGGTATTTATCCAGGAGATCAGTGACACAGACCATTAGTCCAAGGACCATTAGTCCAAGACCTGCATCCTATAGTTACACTGATGTAGGTATTGGTGTTCAGGACTGAGATGAAATGGTGCTCCCACATCAGGGACAGCACCATGACAACGTGGGTGAGGGTTCAGGGGAGGCTGTTAGTGATATTCAGGACAGTTGGTATCCCTATAGTCCTGACACTCCCACTGCAAATTTAATCTTATGCTTGCACACCAGGGAAGAAAAATATTCTCAAAGATCACTCAGACTGTAGACAAGAATGCTCTGCACTCTTCTTGATGCAACCCATAAGAGTGTGTGTAAATCACCTCTGATTTCATATCCAAGTTTTTGCTTGGAAACCAGCACGTGGTACATGCACTCAGCATCTCATCACTTTTGTAAGCTTAGAGATCTCCTTCTCAAGCTGAGGAAAAGACTGTTCTAGAGTGAAGTTCTTGAACCAACTAGACCACAAAAGTATAAATTTCTTTTTCTCTCAAGCACTCAGTTCTAGTTAAAAAGTAACTAATAATACAGTTAGGGTTCCTGCTATAGTTTAAAGTCCCCTCAAAATCCATGTTTAGCATTGTAAGACATCATAAACTCCACACACAGTCACCTCTACTGCGTATTAACATGGGAGGTGGGAAGCATCATGAGAATAAGAAAGGAAAAAATCCTTTTCCTTATTTTTTTTCCCCCTGTTTCTTTGGGTAGGTGTGTTTTTTGTTTCTTTGTTTTGTTATTGTTGTTTTGTTTGGTTTGGTTTTGTTTTCCCTAAAGAAAAGCACTGCAGAAAATAACTGCGTAATTCTCTTATATGCACTGTATACTGAGCCCAACCATTAACTTACCAGAGTTCATGGACTCTAATAAAGAGGAAATTACCCTATATTTCAGCACAGTGTTCCTTCTCATGTTTACAATCAGTGCGTAGCTATTGAACTCACAAGTTTTTCTTCTCTATGCCTAGAAGTCTTCCATAGTAAGGCATATTACTATGGGATGTGCAACTGAATTTAAAGTAAGAAGCATTTCTCTTAAATGCTTGCAATTTTCTGGTTCCCTGGCCCCTAGCAAATGCCTCATTGTATTCAACTAATATTTACACATTTTTCTATACAGCATTTTTTAGGTAATATATATATATTTTTTTTCTATCCATGGTTAGATTTTTTCAGACTAGCCTTCATAGTGGCTTTAACTGTAGAAATAGATTATCCAGATGTATACAAATGAGCTTCTCTGTAAACTCAAAGTCACTCGTAAATGAGGGAGATGTGGCATTTTCCCCTTAGCTGCTACCAAAGCCTTACAAATCTCATAAGCTCAGGATAGATCTTTGGTCTAAATATAACGTAAAAGTCCCATCTTTTCAGTGGAATGAAAGTTCATTTTCTCACTCATCCAAAGCAGAAATTGTAAAGGAAAATTCCAGCTGTCTTCTGAAATAGGAGGTATCAAGAATGTTCAATCTGTGTACTCTGAGCTAAATATATATGCCTGTTTATATAAATATCCACATGCATATATTTCTCCAATTGGTATTTCTACAACAGTGCAAAGGCTAGCTAGATATAATTAAGGTCATAGTCTGAAGTATCAATTTAAGAGCTGGAAAGGGCAAAATAAAATCATATAGTAAGTCTGTCAGGAGGATGGGGAAGAAAAAACTTAAGGAAAAAAAAACAACAATAGTCTTTAAGACAGGCAGGACTAGGCAGACATGCAGGACTATTTGATTAGCAAATACTACCTTCAACTAAACAAACAAACAAAAAAAAGATTTTATTTTCAAAACTTGCACAAAATGAGATGATACTTCAGTGTAATGGGAAAATCATCATTATTATTAAAAAGTTTATTTTAAAAGCGTTGTGAGTAGAAAATAAGCAATTCTGTGGAAAGGTATATGCAAAATGTCCTACAGACACTGGATACATCATGCAAACTAAAGGGGAAGTGTGTGAAGGCACACCTTCAATCATGGTTTATTTTAACATATGGCACAATGCCATTCAGCTGTAGCCTGAGTCTTGTTCAGTAGTTTTTGTGTCTCAGTTTCATCCCCCCTGCTCCTCGCCCCAACAGATATAGGGTTATTTGGACAATTGGCAATTCTCTCACTATGTCCATGTTAAAATCTCTTTCCTAAAAGCCCACTGTTGCCTAGTGGATTTGTAGTTTAATTAAAAGCAATATATCTTTCTTTTTTTTCCTTTCCTCCTTGTCTCTATCTATAGGCTTGTCCTTGAAGATTTCATTCTTCAGGGCAAGGTGAATGGAATTCACTTGTTTGCCTGGGATATGCCTAGTAAATTTAAGACACTAAATGTAACAACACAGATAGATAGATAGATAGATAGATAGATAGATAGATAGATAGATAGATAGATAGATAGATAGATAGATAGATAGAGTTATTATTTTGAATGTAAGCTTTGAACTTTGGACAGAAAGAATGTGGGGAGAGGGTGGGATAGAGGTAAGAATACTTTTAAAAATTATCCACGAGGTTGCTTAATTTTTACCTTGAAAAAAGTAACAGGTTAGTCCTTCCAAAATTAAATACTGCCTTTGTGAATTCAATGGTAGAGTTGCTACTGGTTTCAAAAGAGTCAAGGTCTCACCTCTTGTCTTAAAACATAAGCTACTCTGCTACTGTAAATCAGTGTCACTCCCCTGACTTGAAATCAATAGTGCTCTTCTGATTCACATTATCTCTGGCCTGTTGCATGAATCAGGAAACTTTCCTGCAACTTTTTGCTGTAGCCATTAAGTATTTGTGAGCTGAAGCATCGTGGGTGAGGAGGAAGCACTGCACAGCACAGTGGATCACTGCTCACTCCAACACTGTTGGCACTGTCTGCAGAAGAGACAGATAAAGAGGAGGCTACTACAGTCTTCTGATTTTGCTGGAGGGAAAGGAATTGCTGGGAAAGAGTATGACACCTGGGGCTACTGTGAAGAGGAAACAGAGCAGACAGGATTTCAGGGGCTAAGTTATGAGATAGCTGAAATCACTGCCACTGAGAGCATCCAACAGCAATGAACTAAAGAAACACCATAAGAACATGGGGAGATCTCTGGAAATACTCTTTCTCATGTTGCACCAGAGAGATCCAGGGCACACAGCCAGCACATAAGACAGTTTATTTTAGTTATAATATAGTTTGTGTCCAACTCCTCAGATACCATGGGACTTAGAAGTGAATTGTAAGTTCTCTCTTCAGCAGAGACAGGTTCAGCTAAGCTGATTTGTGTTGTTTTGACATCATTTGCCTTTCTCACAAGATATTCTGAAGGCCCTTAACTGATACAGAGAAGTCCCTGGTCAGGACTGATCACGATTATTATTCTCAGTAGGGGAACAATGTTTACCTTCTGTTAGCTTTGGACTTTTGGGAATGTGTCCAATGCTATTGTCAGATAAGGGAAGTATGTGCCAAGAATTTCCATGTGAGGTGCTTAAATGTTTGAGGCTAAAGTCCCCATTTAAGCAGCTAAATAAGTAGCTTCATATTCAGCAATGGTATGCTGGATAGGTGGAATATTCAAAAGCAATGCATCTATTTAGGCATTCAAATCTGTGTTGAAAAGACTATCTTCATGCCTTCAGAGTGGGACAGCTCATTGGCAATACTAAAGCAAATCCAACAAAAACAGAGGCCAGGCCAGTGCCTATAAATGATACTGAACTGCAGGAGACAATGTCTTATTTAGAAGATTCATCTTCTCAGTACACAGAGCACCAGCAGGAAAGTTAACAGCCTGTCCTTCATCCTGCCAATTAATGAAGGTACACTTCGAACAGTAGAAGCATCACTGTGCTACTCCCTGCTTTTTTGATCAGACTGGGGTATTGCTGAGACAAGTGAGTGTTTAAACAGATCCTTATACTAACTTCATATGTTGCCATTCTCCATGTAGATCCAGATTTACCTGTTTTTCTTATTTTATTTTATTTTATTTTATTTTATTTTATTTTATTTTATTTTATTTTATTTTATTTTATATTTTATTTTATTTTATTTTATTTTATTTTATTTTATTTTATTTTATTTTATTTTATTTTATTATTTTCCCAACTACTGTGGAACCAATAGACCCAAACTAAGAATAGAATCTGAACTCTGACACTGAGAAGGAAATGATCCCACCAGAAAAACTGACAATTTCAATAGTCTGAATAGTCAAGTGAGTACTGTCGGTCTTATTACAGAAGTGGAGAACCTCATTAAATATCGTGCCCAAGATTGTACACTTATTTAGAGGTAGAACTACAGGAGGAACCCAGATCTCCAATATCCCAGCTGATCATATTAGAAGCTGAGGGTAATAAGGCCAAAAAGGGCAATTTTAAGCAGGAAAGAAAAGGAATCGAGGGAGCAAGCAGCAGAGTTGTTAACGTAGCTGTGGTTTTGCATATGTGTGAAAAAGGAGAGCAAAGGTCATTCTGCAGAGACATAAAAAGAAAAGAATAATGATTGGAAAGTGACTCTGGAAATAACTCTGCAAAAAGATGGAGCAATTAGCCTTTTCCTATTTTCTTTTTTTGCATTATTCCTCTAAACTCTATTGATTTTTTTAACTGTGTAGATACAGCATTTTATTTTTTGTTTTATTATAACACTCACCATCTCTTCAAATTCCTATTGATCTGGCTTTTGCTTTAATCATCCAATTAATACAGCTCCAGAAAAACTCAAGGGAGATGTACCTAACACTGAGAACAAAAAACCATACAGGCAGAGCTGTGCTTATGACCCTGTTGGAGGTATTTTGATTACGCCTAACTGTTGTGATCAATACTTTGGGACTTTTAAAACCCGTATGCTGAGTGAAATGCAAATGGTAGCATTTTTTGTTTGTTAGTTAGTTTGTTTGTTTTTTCTCTATAAGATTTATTCAAAAACAATTTACTCCATCCTACCTGAGTTATGCCAATGCAAACATTTAGTGCACTGTCCTGAGCCACAAGAAATGAGGGAAACATTTAAATGCAAATAATGCACATGAGAATTTATGTATGTCTAGAAGTTATGCATAGACTATTGTAGGTATATTCCTCCTACTCCAGGAGGAAGGATCACTGCACCCTGAAAAATTCAGGAAATCAGTTCTCTTGATAGAGAAATAGTAGACATTCAGGTATGTATTTTCCCATACTCTCCACCCTCCTGTTTCAATATCAAATTGAACTGTAATACAATCCTTTGCTTCACTTTTTTCCTTCAATCTCTTTCTTCTCATAAATGTAAAATAAATAAATAAAATAAAATAATAAAACCAGTGGAAATCTTCAGTCATTCCCAAGAGAAGTCTTCAGACATTACCAACACCATGTGCTCTTGGAAGGTAATGAGACTTTTTGATCTTCAGTACACAGCTGTTCAGCGTAAGGCTACTCGTGTTTTCATCCGAACCCTAGATGCTGAAAACTCTCCAGCTATTATCCTCGTGTTGGATCCAGTGTGTGATGTCCTGTCACAAACACTATTTGATCTGGGTTTAACACCAGGTCACACCACACAGGTAGAGCTGAAATTCATGTTGTGAAGGGTGGAATACCTCAGCCCTCTCTGCCATTTAAGGAAAAGTATTTTATTTCTCCTTGCTCACTTTACGGATGAGTAGAATGAGTTTTCAGGATTCCTTTCTTTCAATCTTGTGCTTTGGAGAATGAATGTCTTGTATCTTTTCTTGTACTTCACACCTCTTTGTATCACTTGTGATGTTCTGTGCTGATGGAGACTAGTTCATGATGTTAGATATTAATAAGAGGAGTGTTTTCCATTTTCTTTTCAATCTTTGCTCCTTCCCTTCCTTTCCCTTCTCTTTCCCTCAGAGGCTTCTATGAGGACTGTATATGATTCTGCTTGTTTGTCTAACTAATGAAATTGTGATCCCAGGGGGAAAAAATAAAATAAATAAATAATAAGGATTATATATATATATACATACATACATATACATATATATATTTCTTAAAAAAAAAAAAAAAAAAAAAAAAAAAAGAGCTAAATTTATAATTTTAAAACCAGACGTCAGTTTCTCTTGGACTGTTTTATACAAAGATACTTAATTTTTAGTAATGTGAAGATTTGAGAATAATGTAAAAGCAGCTGCCAAGCAAAGAATCATGTATCTCTATATCCTATCTTCAGCTATAATCAGAAGCTGATGTCTGTTTAAGGGGATGGAAACAGGACAAGCATAAAGAAAGGGCAAACTTTAAGAAGACAAGCATGCATTTCCATTCTTAAAGAAAGGCATGCAGCTTTGCATGATTTACACACTGACTTGCTCAAACATAAATGTTTTTTCTTAATATTTTAAGAATTTCAATTCCATGAACCCATTCAGCTTCCATGTGAACTCTTGCTAAATTTTAGTATGCATTATCTTTATTTTGTAAAGCAATCCCAAAGTCATCCAAATGCCATTGTAAAATAACATCTATGAGTTTGCTCCTAATTAGTTTCAATGGATGCTCTATTTGGTTCATGATTTCTAATTATTTTTACAAATGTTAAGTTTCAATGGAACCTTTAGGAGATAAAGACATTTTCAAGCCCTTGTCCTATGCAGACTAGTGAGCAGTTTGGGTGAAAAACCCTACAGCCCCTGAATAAGAACTCATCTAGTTTGCATCTGCATGCCAAAATCCTAACACAGACACTTATGAGATTGCTTGCAAATGCTCATGTGGGTGTCTGTGGCAGGAGGCAAAGCCCATCAAGTGCTCAGCACCTGCCTTTTCTAAAAGGTACAGAAACAGGCGACAGATTTCCTTTTGCCTCACTTCTGCCTCAGAAAAAGCCAGTTTTACAGTATGCATTAAGCCAGCTCAGTGCCTAAAGAATGATTTCTACCACCAGGAGTTGCCAGTCTGTAGGTGAGTGAATAGCAGCCCTGTGCCAATTTCCCCTCTTTCATAAGAAATCACCACTTGTTTACTTGACAGAGCTACAAGTGCAAACAGCTGTACATTTCAATGCATACAAGATGTTACAAGTGTAAAACAGCAGCCATGCATATTATGTTTCAGGGCTCTACAGGTTCACTACCACTTTCCATCAGAAAAGTGAGAACATAATGCAATTTGCAAGGAGAGGAAGATGTCTGTACCCAGCAGAAATGCAATGAGCACATGCAGGCAGGGAAGAGGCAATATGCTGAGTTTTCCAGTGGTTGTGCTGCTCCAGAGCCAGGGACGTAGCTGGCGGTCAGCAGCAACATTGCTGTCACAGTGTCATCTATCAAATTGTCTCCACAGGTATAATGGAGCTTGGATGCCCTGGTGATCAGAGCACAGTGAAAACCTTGTGGATGCAGGCAAATAGATTCAGATCTCAAAGATAGGATTACCTTCCATCTAATGGCACATGGTTCAAGAAGATCACTCCTTAGTGACACAGGAGAATAAAGAGTCTACATGGAGGGGGTGAAGCTAGATGTGGCAGCACTGGGGTGCTGAAACATTACCTCTTTTCCAGACAAAATGCAGTTCATTAATAATACTCTTCTGTATTAAGTAGAATCTACACAGCTGTGATTATTTAAGGCTCTTAGGTGCCTAATCAATGCAAAGGAAAAAAAAAAAACCTACTGACTAAGAAAGACATTTCTTTCTAAATGTTGGACTAATGGGAAGCAGAATTGGTAACAGATTAAGAGGGTTTTATATGGGAGAAAATGTCATTTGAAACAGTTGATTCTGTGCTGTTGAGAAACAAACAAACAAGCAAACAAACAAAAACAGTAAGGAAACCTCAGGAGTATCCTTTGATCTGAATTGTTTATAGTCCAAAATAAAAGCAATCTGAGCAGATCTCATATGAAATATAAATAAATAAGTAATTCGATTCTGAGCCCTGAGTGAATTTCCGAGCACTTTTTACTTTTAATTTTGAACAAAACAAAATAAGAAGTGTCCACCTAGGACATGCTCTTGCAGTGCTCAGAATTGAATGCTTGGGACTCAATGCCTGGAACCACTGATCTTTTTTCCTGTTGCTCAACCGCATGGAAAATGTGTCCCTTTTTGACACGTCACTTCATTTGTTCATATCGCAACCAGACCTGTCCTTCGAAAAATGGTCAGTCCTTGATGATAATCTTGTGTATTTTTTCATTTTGCTTACAATATGAATGATAAATCACAGGCTAATTTTGAACTGTGAGAATCCATTCACTTTCACTAATTTCAGTGAAGTGTGAGAAGAATACCAACCTGGCTCTCAGTCTTTGTGAAATCACTATTGTAAGGCGCTGCAGAAAACAAATAAACAAACAAAATGAAGACAGTTGCAGTCATGGTAAATTGTAATGATTTGGTTGTGGTTCCCTGACTATGAAATCATAAATTTACAACTTTTCAAATGTAAGCAACTGCATTAAGGGCAGTAGATGTAAGGACAGAAAAGAAAACAAGCACCTCATCGTCTTAGTTTTGCTCAGCATATCTTCATGCTAAATGAGGTCAAAACACTTTGCTGTCTTTTCATCTATCATTTTTCAAAGTTATTTTCTCTATTTCCTGCTCCTTTTTGCAATTTTCACCTCTGTAATGACATTCTGGGTGATCCAGCACTGCACTTCTAAACTTCACCTTGATTCTTTCTGGCCAAGTCCTGTTAATCATAACCAATCTAATAATAGCAGTGTTAATAACACCTTCTGATACAATATCCTCCTCCACAGGCCTTCTAGGTTCTTTGGATGGCTAATGTCTTGTTAAAACTTTTTTTACTTATTAATTTTGTCTGTGACAGAGCTTGATTAGCTTCTAAATTACTCTGTTCCTATTTTTAGTGCATATGCCCCTACCCTTCACACACAGTTTAATCCCAAAGTATTAATTCGTCTCTATATAATGCTGACTTGTCTTTCTCCAGGTATCCTAAATCTTCCTGTTTTCATTTGAGGTCCATCTACCTTTGTTTTAACTCTTATTACCTTTCTCATTACTTTTACTGCTCTCTGTTCTCCATTGACGGGCACAATTGCTTTGCAACTGCCATGGGTAGTGCTGGAGAGGTGAAAGGTCAGGTTCATTCTTGGAAAGAACTCACCTCATGTCCTGCTTAAATTAGCAATTGCAGTAGTGCACTGAGTTGAGAGAAGGTGAGAAGAGGAATTTTTATGTCTCTAATCAACTTTAGAGTAAGTTATGAATTCAGCTATCTGCAGAACTGAGAAGCAGCTCTTTGCTGCCACTTTATCTCACACTATTAGGCATTAAATACATTGCCTTGCAAGCAGGACGTGGGACAGAAGTAAATGCAACATAACAGACAAGGCAGTCAGAATCAATACTAAGTTGTAGAGCATCATTTTGATGTCACTTTTTATGCAATATTTTCCAAATTCAATCTTCCACCAATTCAAATTCTCTCTTCCTGTACTTTTCTTGTGATACATATTTTAATGATATTGTGATATATATATATTTAATGCAATCAAGAGAATGAATAATAATAAAATGAAGAAAAAGAAAAGGAAAGGAAGGTACTTTTTAGGAAACCTAGGTTACTCTTATCTGCTTTCTTCCTCTTAAATCCCTTAGCTGCACATGGAATGCCATTAGGTCAATGTTCACACATGACATGACAAAAGAATTTGAATCAAGTTCTTACAGGACAGGAAAATTATTTATCAGATTTGTGTTCAGATTTGTCTGGTTTCTGAGAGATCATCCATGGGCATTATGTCCACATGGACTACTCTGATAACTTTCTTCTTTCTTCAGGTGTCATTGGGGTGTCTTCTTTAGAACAGGAGGCAAGAGTAACATCTTGTTCCCACTTAACCATTGCATGCCAGGACAGAGGTGGTAAACACCTTATCATTAGTGATCTAGCAATGTGGAAACAAATGAGACCACCTTCAAGTGCTCAGGTAAAACAATCAATACAGTTTTCAGAAGAAACTCCTTACTTCTGTGCCTGTCATCTAGTTGTATGGCATGAGTAGCCTGTTCGATTGCCCTTCATTTCTCTGGAGGTGTGAAATAAAGCAGCTTCTATAATTTGGGGAGAATATACTAAAATGCTTTCATCTTCTTATCCTACATTGCATCTGATGAACTGGTTATTTGCATTAATGTTATTGTAATTGCTTTATTTAACATGCTGGCAGAATATGTTCATTCCAGGTATATCAAAGACATGGAGTTGATGATTTGACCTTGTAGCTCCTTGCTGGAACATAACTCCAGCATGCAGAAGGGAGGCAATGAGTTCCTCTCCTATGAGGTGCATAATCAGTATCCAAAATAAGTCTCCTGTAGACATTTTACTTAACAACAAATTTAATGGAAAGACTCCTTGTAACACAAAAGGAGATGAGCTACACATTCTATAGCTTTGATAATCAAATCATTATTTTTGTAGCCTTAAGGGATATCTGCTTACAGCAGAATTCAGCATATAGTTTAATTTACTTATCTGATCTGTCTCTGCACATCAATTGCTTCTATTTCCTGCCCTATTTCAATTTTTTCTTACATAATTCAAATGGCATCACTACATGTGTACGTGCTTTTGTACTGATGATATTGACAGCTGACAAAAAGGAGGTTTTATTTCTTTGTTCTTCTACCTTCCCCCACATTCAGCTATTTGAGCTGCAGCTCAAAAGGATTTATTTTTGTTGCTCTTAATTCCATGACAGTGTGATCATTATTATTGTGGGTTTTTTTGTTTGTTTTTTTTGTTTTGTTTTGTTTTTTGTTTGTTTTTTAACTCTAACCTCTGATCCTTTTCATCTTTTATTATTCATATCTTTATAGTTATTATTTATTGTTGTGCTGTTGCTAATTCCCAGTTCTTCTAAAGTGCTTCTCATCTGCACATCATAAAACACTTTACAAAGGAGACTGAAGACACCACTCTTACCTGACATGCTAGGCTGCTGATATGCAGAGCAGTGAAGGTCATACACACGCGCACACACACACACAAATAAATAAATAAACAAATAAGCAAAATGTTAAGATAAGTTCTAACTTTTCCTAAGAATATTTCCTAACTAGTGTACTACATTGCCTTTTATAGAATATTCAAGCAAAAATATTATTGCAGTTGTAATAGAAATATCTTCCTGTTTTTCGTTCTGATATTTGTTCCTTTCCTCTTCACCTTTTCAAAAATTTTAATGTAAATATATTTTAAGAATTTCTGAAAAAGAATGAATGCAAAACAAATGTTGTGATCCAGTTTGTGCTTCTTGTTGTCACTGATTTTGCAAGTCATGGTTTTGTGCTGTCAATATTCTACATCATGACATCATGTGCGGTATGAACTGTTTTGGTGGTATAAGAAAGTGTAACAGAGGGTATGTGGAAGTGTAACAGAGGGTATGTGGAAGTGTAACAGAGGGTATGTGGAAGTGTAACAGAGGGTATGTGGAAGTGTAACAAAGGGTATGTGGAAGTGTAACAAAGGGTATGTGGAAGTGTAATAGAGGGTATGTGGAAGTGTAACAGAGGGTATGCGGAAGTGTGGAAGGTTCATGCTCCAGATCTGTGGAATGGCAGCATCCCGAGTACTCAGCCCTTGGAGGAAACTACATATCCCAGGGGACAACGCGGCCAGAGATGAATCACCAGAGGAGGAGGACACACATATAATCTCGCTCCCAGGCTGGAACGTCCCTCTTTTCGCCCTGTCTATCGCTTTGGAGCGCTCCATCCCTGCCGTCTCGCTCTATCAGCAACGTTCCAGCCTGTCGCCTAGAGATTGCAGTAGGCCCCCGGTTCTCCGGGACTCTTTTTCTCTCTTTCTTTTTCTCTGCCTTGTTTGATATAGTAGTTGTAGTTATATTGTATCATATTGTGTCTCGTATTTAGTAAAATAATTTCTTTCCTTAGATTGCTGCCGTTGTTTTTGTTCATTTCTCCCCTTCTAGGGGCAGCAGCCTCTATCACGGATAAATCTAGATAACCCGATTACAGGATGCAGCCTTAACACATATGGACAGGCTTTCTTTCTGATGTCTGATGCTCCAGAGAATCAGATGTTCTGCTGTCCCCAAGGTAAAATTTGCAGAAATTGCATAATCTGAATCCAAAACATAGCTATGATTGTGTGATAGCATGGATGACAACACTTTGATAATGTGCACATAATGAAACATATATATGGTCTCATCATCCCAAACAGCCCTATCCAGATTTATTTATTTATTTATTTATTTAGCCCAACAACAAACTTTTTGACCATCTCAGCACTCTCTTGCTCATTACACTGACCTGTCAGAAATGACAGTTTGGTTGAGCTCAGTTATTCCATGCTGACAAGGTCCTGTATATGCTTTTCTGCAGTAATGTTAGCTTTCAAAGCTGCATTATACTTGCAGTGTCTCATTTCTATGATTTGGCCAGAAAGAGTTACTTGCCCCCACAGTGTGCTGAGCAGCACCTTTCCTTTAAATTAAGAGTCAGTTTCATAAAGATTGGTGGAGAAATAGTTCCAAAGAGAGGGTCTTTATTATTATTTTCTTAAAAGCTTGGTTACCCAACAACTGTGTGAATACTTCCTCATTACATCTAAAACAGCAATGATGTCAGAATTCAAAAATTGCCTAAGTACAAGTAGATAAAATTATATCCAGGAACATATGCTGACAATCAGCTATAAATAAAGAGATATAATATAAACATGATGGTATAAAGAGCAATTATGCAATTGATGTACATGATAATACAAGAAAGAAAGACCTAAGTAAATGACTCCCTAGACCCAGTAGCAGAATTATAACAACTGAATTTTAGGGAAATGGAATTGCTTTGGGAACAGAACACCTGGAAAAGAGATATGTCATGATCTGAATAGGGACAGAGAGAGACAGAAAGGACAACTAAGTTATAAACTAAGTGTTTATAAGTTTTTGTGTTAGTTATGCACAAAGGCAATCCTAACCACAGACCTGTGAGTGTTGTGAATTAGGCCAGCCAGGACAATCCTAGGAGTCTCTGAATGGAGATTTTAATAGCCTTGTGTTTATTTTCTGCAATAGGAAGTCTGTTTAGCTGATATGGTGGGGCCTGAGGGGCGTGCTTACTGATCTGTAAGCACCTAGATTCAATTATTATAGATAATCACATGTACTGGACAGTACTTAATTACCTAAATAACTGCACTTCCTATGTTGCATTAGAATATTCTGCTTACAGGTTTAGTTGTGCTCTACACCAGATATCATTCTCTATGCTCCAGTGTCCACATACCAACTCTGAAACAGACATATTCAGTGTTATTTTAGCATAAGTCCAACCTATTGTCTGTTACCCAGAATCTTTTTTTTTTTTTTTTTTTAAACAGACAAATTACGTATTAAAGAGATTTACTGCCTGAAGCTGTATCTCCCTCTGCTAGTAAAGTTACTAATTGCTAAAATATGTTAATTCTTTACCAAAGATTTTCAAGGCTTGAAATTTTGGACTAAAAGTGTACAGGTTTGATTCATGATATGCTTCTATTATGTTGATGAACATTCACTTCTATCATCTTGAGCATGGATCACTGAAAAAGGGAAAAATGTCTGACCCACTTATGAAGGAAAGCAGATGAATGCCTAAGAGAGCTTAAATGCAAAGAATGATGCTGTTCAATTTACGTGTCAAAGCTGGGAGACGTGTTCATTAATGAAGATTTGGAACTAGCACTACCTTTGTTTAGTATTTTTCTCAAATGTTACAAAATGTTTTCATAAATGTAAAGAATGTGCAAACTAATGAGGGATTTGCAATCTTTTTAAATTAAGTATCTAATCATAACATTTGACAACAATCAGCTTTGTTTCAGTTCTTGGACTTACCTTAGGGTGGGTTTAAAAGCAGAAAAGAGCTCATGACCTTTCATCTGTCATTTTATTTTTATATTTTTACTTCTATTTTCTGGTACAAAGAATCTATAATCAAATAAATAGATATAATTTATCTATATTTTATTTAAAATAATAAAATATTTAACCAGCTGTCAGTGCATCAAGTCACTATTGTGACTGGAAATAGGTATGCATAGCAAATGTTACTTCATGGGGACATGATGAGGTATTAAGTCTTCAAATGTTATTAGGAGAATGAGCTGAGAGTCATTTTTTTTCACAAGATTTCATATTCATCATATGCATGCAGCAGTGTCAAGATGAATTCACAAAGGAGTCTGTAACCATAAGAATAAACTTTTCCTCCAGATTCTTCTAGGTGTTGATATTATGTACTAGATTTTCAAAACATCATCTGTCTTTTTAGTACTTCTTACAGGCTGGAGAAAAAGCTGGAAAGGTGTCTATTTTGTCATAATACCTTGAAAGTCACATTGATGAACAAGCATAGTTCTGATATTTTAGATTTTCTTTTATAATATTCCATCTACATACAAATGAGAATGCTAATAACCAAAACAATAATCAAATAACTTACAAATTGTTAAACATACTTTTATTGGAGGCTGTGAAAATAAATAAATAAATAAAATCTTTAGTACCTAAAACTGTTTTCAACATTTATTTACACTCCTAATGGCTGCAGTACACGAACTCACTTTGGGAAGTGTAATGAAGGAACTCTCAAATGCTGAAATCTGTGGTCTGTGGGAAAAGAAGCCCCTTCTGCAATGAGCAGATGTCTGAAAATTATCCTGCAGCTTCAGGCAAATTCTGTCATCTCAGAGAGAGCACTTACTCACACAAATAGTCTCAACCCCTGTGGTGGGATTGTTTCTGTGGATCAAAATCAATTGGTTTTACAATGTAGGTCCCATTCCTGCTAAGAGAAATCTGGCTCAGACAGCAGCCCTAAGCCCTGTCACATTGTTGCAGAGATGTGCACACAGTACAAATGTGAGCATACAGACGCAGGCATGGGAAACCACAGGACAAGTCACACAAGCTGTCCCAGGAACAGAAACTGTCTGTTTTCCTTTCTTTGCTATCAAAATGACTTCTTCAGCCAGCTTTGTTTCCTCCTCTTCTGTTGCATTCTCAGAATAACTCCTGTAAGGTCATGCATGTTGTCACCTCTCTACATTACATCCCCTTCCCACTCTCTCTCCGCCCTGCCTGGTCCTAGGGACAGTCCCTTCCATTCTTATTATCTCTTTGGGACAGGGGCAATGCTAGTTTGCTGCCAGGCAGCAGTCCCAGGTGTTTCCCCCATCATTCACTTCCCCCTGTTTCTGCAGCTGCTCAGAGGTGCATGGGAGCCAAAATACTGCCATGTATGGCAACAGGGGAGCCCCAGCATTGGGGAAGGTCTCACAGCAGCATTGCCCTGTGATAAATGTTACTAGATGAGGGAAATGGGAACAAAATGCCATCTGTCTATCCCACACAGTCTGCAAAGGGGAATGTAAATTGTTCTGTTTGGGCATAGATTACCTGGAGTGGAGTAAATGTGGTTAAGGGAAATACCTCACCCCATCAACAACCTTTAGTGGACTCTAGGACACTAAACACTGCCACAGCTATCCAGCAATTAATTGCACCATTCCTCATACCCACAATGCATGGCTTCAGCTCTGGTTCTAATACATGACTTTGTAAAAGCCAAACAGTCTGTGCTTCTAGGGTAGAAATTCTGTGTGCTCAGCAAACTGAAAGACCCTGGGTGAGGGATAGGTTCACAGGCATACTCACTTTAATAAGTTGCATTTAATAAGACAACTGATCATATCCCACCTCTTTCAAGAAAAACACCCAAAAATGGCATGTAATGCTCATGACTAATTCAGTTCTCACTCTAGTCATGATTAATGTAGCAAATAATTACTACTTATTTAGATTAAATATAGATACAACTAATTGTTCTACCCACTGTGAATCACGACTAACAAGTAAACAGAGTCTTCCAAAGTAACCAAGAGTAGATCTTAGGCTAAACCTTTTGCCTTGTTGTCATCTCTTCTGCTGAAGGAATATTCATGCCTATAGCTCTTGTATAGCACTGGCAGAGACCGATTCTTTTCTTATTATATGTTTACTCCTTTTAAACTTCAAATATTCCCAGTTTGTGAGACTGCGGAGCAAATAAAAAAGAAAAAGAAAATAAAAATAAAAGAGAGAAAGAGAGAGAGAGAAAGTTAGAAAGACTGCATGCTGCATCACCCCGAGGTTCCTGGGGAGAACCCAGCCTTGAAGGCCCCCTTTCTCTTTGTAACTGTGTCAACACAGGTGGTTTGAAAGTTTTCAGTTGGCATCAACCTGACAACCAGAGAGGAGCCTTCTTGTTTGTTTCAGTGCTATTTACTTCACCATTTTAATTGATGAGAGCTACATTATGAAAGCATACTTTTTAGCACTCTCAAATTTAAGCATTTTAGAAGCCTGGACTTTATATTTCAACAAAGCAATGCATTGGATTTACTCAGCAGTACACAGGCGTCTTTTTGATCTTTGTGTGTAAAGTTTGCATCTACACCAAATACTTCTGATAGCTTCAGTGAGGAAAAATTACAGGCTGTAATAAATGTATAAATAAAGAAAAATCTGGTAAGAAAAAATTCTTTGAGTTCGAACCAAATAAAATCCATTGGCTCAGTAGGCAATAACCTTAATAAGGACAGAACTTCACTCTTGCTTTTGTGTTTCAGCAAAAGGACTCAAACTACCATTTAATCTGAATAAATCCTCCATCTCTTCCCTGAACATCTCCTCTGAGTGTGGGTGGATTATTTAAAAATGTAAGCAGTGATATTTTACGTTTTCTGTGTGTATTGCATATGAAGGTATGATTAACCAAGAGGAGAAAAAAATTTGCATTCAATGCAGTACTTAACTTTAGTTCCTTAATGCTACCATAACAGTACTCACAAAATTATAATATTAGCAATGCTGGTGATTTTAATAACCACAGAAATATATGAACGGAGGATAATGAGGTAGGAGTTGTCATTTAATGGAATGGTATGGGAAGGAAAACTGTGGAGGTAAAACACTACATTTAGACCCTTATAGACATTAGGTGTAAAGATACTGTGAGACTATTATGTCCTGTTGAATGTTTACTGAATCTCAGGCAAGAAATACTGATACTCTAGACCATACAGGAATTAAAAGCAAAGTCATGAAAATTTACTAGGTAATCTCAACCATGACATATATGTATGTTGCTCTGAAAATAATGCCTCCTATTTGTTTCCATTAAAATTGCAACAGATAAAGTGAGTGCAGTAACTATTTGATAAAGCAAATTCTCAACTACAAATTTTTTTATCAGATTCACCATCATTAACTATGGATTTTCATCAGTGGTGAATAAGATTCAGCATGCCACAGTTGAGAAAATCTGCATGCCCTTCTGGAACATGGCTTGGACTTCTTCTTCACAAAGAAGAAATATCATATCTCTTCTTCATGAAAATATTCATGGGGGGGGGGGGGTGATGACAACACTGTTCTATCATATTAAGCAAATTCGTGAGAATGTTTTATTTTCTAGGGTATAAGTTGTACCGTGTAATCTATTGACAATTAAAGTTATAGAATGCTTAACTCTGCTATGTGTGTGATTGTGATATCACAGTGGAGAAATTACCCTTGATCAATTCACATAGCCAGTATGCCCCAGTCCTTTCCTTAATGCATAGAAAAATGTCTTGGTTAGACTTAGACTTCTACATGAACTAAAAATTCCATGGAAAATTTCTTCTTAGTATGTACTATCCTACAGTACAGTAAGTAGGATATAAGATCTATCTTTTGTCTAGTAAACATGAAGTTTTGCATCTGAAACGAAATACTACAACTTAGTGCTTAAATGAAAATTTGCTGAAGCATTACCTCAGGGTACGTAAGATCTGAAGTCATTTTGTCTTGTTTTAAAAGCCAGAAACAAGTAAGCAAAGAAACAAAAAGACACCAACAATATGGACAGAGTTTTGGAATGCCCAAAATTCTACCAAATGTAGGCAAGATCAACCTGTCCTCACAAACAGGGCACATGTTTGTAAACAATACAAGACAGATGCATAAGATGAACTTTTTTCCACATGCTAGTTTGTAACTGATATGTTGTTTTATTTTTGGTCTCTTATTTGCAGCAAGTCAATCCTTAGAATAAACCAGCATGACAAGATCTGTCACCAGCTGTCTGTGGACATTTAGCACATCATCATGTAGTAGAACTCATGCGTAGTTTCTTCTCTTAATTCTTTGTCCTCAAAAGATATATTGTGTCCATGCAAGAAAGTTTTGTTGTTGTTGTTGTTTTGTTTTTTGTGTTTTGTTTTGTTTTGTGTGTGTGTTTTTTTGTTTTTCCCCAGTACCTAAAGAATTTTAAGTTTCTTTTCACTAAAAGCTGTGGAAATATTTCCCTCTACTCTGTTGTGAACTGAAGCTCAGTGAAAGCTCTGAATTCAGTCTTTCCCATGGAAGAGATAGATAACAGTGTTCAAGGTCAACTAATCTGAGCAGAGACTTGTAATTAATCCAGAAATTAGTCTTCGGTTGGTTTGATTGTTTAAAAATCTTACATATATGAGTCCTAGGCTATCTGAATAATATATATATATATATTTTTTTTTCACCTAACTTCCAGTGGAGCCCTGCACCCAAGCAAGAGACAATTGACACAAACTGGAATACCAGAAGTTCACTGTACAGATGATGGAATGTTAGAATAGGTTGTCCCAAGTGGTTGTAGAATCTTCTCCTTGACTATGTCCAAAAGGCATCTGATTATGAGCCTGGACTTCAGGTGATCTTTCTTGAGCAAAGAATTTGGATGAGGAAACCTCCAAAGATCCATACCAACCTTGATCATTCTGTGATTCTGTATCTTCAGGTATCAATGAAAATAAGTTAATAATTTTCTTAATATCTTTTCACATCAAATGAACTTAAACAGGTTCTATTAAAGACTTTCATTATGGTGAATTAATTATCCACTAGACCAGTCTAAATAAGCTGCTTAATATATGTCTACAAAGTATCTGAAAACCCCCATTATGGGAGTACTAATGATGTGAAGCTAAGCATCACCTTAAATCTCTGAAACGCTTTGTTGCTAAATAGTAATAGAAAACAGAAAATTTCCACATATGTGTTTATAAGGATCTTACTGAGATACTTTATCATAATTGATGAATATGAAAAACAAACAAACAGAAAAACCCAAACAAACACACACACAAAACCCACACAAACATACGCACAAAACCCACAACTATGAAATAATGATATATTAATGCTTTATACATATATATATTCATATAGCATATAAATACAATGCTTGTTATAATACCTTTATTTCCCAGGACATTTGCAGTAAAGTTTTTCATTTATTGGAAATGGTAATAACTTCTATAGTTTCACAAGTCAAATTATCTGCATGTGATTTTTAGTTCTGTCATACAAATTTCTTTATTTTTATCTAGACTCTTGAAATAAGTTAACTTGATGAAACAAGGCCACAAATGAGGCTATGAACAACGAGTGTGTCTGCATATAGTTTAATGATCATAAGATCATTCACACAAGCTGTAATCATTTATCTGTTAGCTTCTTAACAGTCGTATTCTACTATTAGTTTGCTATCCGGGATTGTTTATTTTAACCATCAGAAAGAGGTAGCTAGTTGCAAATGGTGACTTTTCTCAATCGAAGGTCAACATAGTTAAGCTGAAAATGCTTCCGTACATGTTTAAAAGTCTCCATTTTTATAAGGAAGGTTTAGGCGATTCATTTGAGTTAAGTTTTAGACAATTAAGAATCTGTCTCAGTGAAGAGTGACTATCTTTCTGTAGTATAAGTATTCCCCTATTCAGGAGCTCAGTGATGTAAAGTCATCCCTAAATATGTGAAAATTGATATATTCTTAGATTTTGCCAACTGAAGATGTTAAAGATAAAAAAAGACTAGTCAGGCAATTTGCATTCCTTATACTCTGAGCTATTTTAAATGTTTATGAAATAAACATTTATTTACTTGATTGTTGTCCATTAATAACTGATAATAATATCCATGTATTAGATGTTCAAAATCTGCTAAGAGTTTACAATGCGCTAACAGTGATACTCCATTTCAAGCTCTTTTCCCAGCCATACCCCTATAAATTCTGTGTCTTTCCCAGATTCTTGAGTAATGTCAGTCATGTTATATATATATAACATATATCCATATATATATATATATATATCCATGTATCCATATATTACATATATATGAGGTGAGTTTTGGTTTGGAGAGTCCTGGCTGGAGCTCCAGCCCTTGGATCCTATGGGGAAGCATTTATTCTGAAGGAGCTAGAGACTGTGGTGACCTGTGCTGGAGCCAGATACCTCTGCTCTGTTGAGGAGGGTGTTGAGAGAGCAGCATGGCAATGCTTAAGTATCCTTTGGAACTGAAATACCACTAGACTGCATGAGATGGAACATAGTAGTAGTTTGTAATCACCAGGGTGTTTAATTCCCGTGTTTTTGTTCTTTTTTCTTTAAACCTGCTTATCTTTGTCTCGCTAATCTAACACACTTCATCCTCAAGCCTTATAACATTTTTTTAAGGAAACTGTAGATCCTAGCAAAATGTTGTGACGTCATTAACAGTGAAACAAAAAGTGGCTAACTCTCTTAGAAACATAATTTAAAATCTTTAACCTTATATAAGCAAAACATCAAGTCCCAGGGGCTATCCGGCATTTGTTCACCATTTTAAAACTAAATTTAGGAATATATATTTTTAAAGTTATTATAACTTGAAAGTGCTGTCTTCTACATAAAATAAACCTGTATTCCTGATGTTTCACATATTACACTGGCCATTACAGGGAATGAAAATCTCTCTATGAAAACAAAGTTCTGTAGAGTATACATGTCCCTTCCCAGTTTTTGTTTTATGTAAGAGTATGAAAAAGTGAACCCAAACTATTCTCTGCTGTAGGAATCCTGTCCTAGTTCCGTTAAACCTGTCAATTCCTGTAAATATGTAATACTTACCAGGGAAATACAGTCAGGCTGAGAAACTAAATAGAAACTGAGTCTTTTGATTTACTGTATTGTGTGAACTAGCCATCAACAAACAATCCCACCAAAATCCACAAAAGAGTGCCTGGAAGAAAAGAGGATGGGGAGGGTGTAGCTGTCTTTAATGAGAAGAATGAAAAGGAGAAATGTTGAATCAAAACCAGGAAGATTAGACTGAGGAAATAATTATTTGCTCATGTATGATTCTACAGCAGAAGAGACAGAAGTATTGCATATTCCTATGCAATGGAAGAATTTTGGTAATGAGGAGCTGCTGAAAGAAACTCAGAGACAGTCATAGAATTTATCCTATTAAATGTGGACCTTTAGAATCTGTATTTAACCAAAGAAAATATAAAAAGAGAAGGCAGAAGGGACTGAGAGGAATAATTCTTTCAGGATCTGTCCCATTAAGTGTGCTTATTCTCCTTCAGTTGCTAAGATGCTTCTGTAAATGACAGACAAGAAAAAGACTGATAATACTGCATGGTCATTTCTTTTGGCTTTTAAAATGGAAATGGAGGATATCTGTACTATTGTATCAGGTTCAAACAAAGCTGTGTAGGAAGCACAGAAAAGAAACCACATAGGTTATGCCATAGCCGGCTGTCTCTTGTTTAAAGACATGCAGGCACATAGCTTTGTAAAGCAAATAGGGTTCTCATTAGAAACATACACAATACAAAGGGGGAAAAAAGAACCCACAAATCCTAACTGTGGCTTATTCTTCCAAGGAGCTGCTAGTTGACAAAGGGTCAGAATGCCATGAACCACAGATGCTTTAGACTTGTAAGAGAAGAAAAACAAAACAAAACAAAACAAAACAAAACAAACAAAAAAAGCACTACCATCACCACCAACAAAAAGCACCAGTGTATTTGTTTCTGAAATCCTGGTTAGATTAGTTAGAAGAGCCCCTGGGGAGTTTTAGCTTGTCTGTCCAGCACCTATGGAACAAATAACTGACATTTTTTATCTGACCTTGCCAGTATTACAGGTACTTTAACAAGAATTAACTTAAGGTATCAAGCATAAAAATGCTAAACTTAATGTCAGGAATGCAGGTCTATTTACAATTAACCTGGGTTCCAGCTTTGGATGGTGAAAAGACAATGTGAACAGAAAACTGGAAGTTTTGAACTGAAATGTAAAAATACAAAGATAGTTGGTAATATGAAGACATTTGAAAGAACCCATGTGTGACAACAAGTACAAAGATGACAAAAGCAAACTAGGAAGAACAATGTTGAGCTTCTTCAAAAGAACCGCAAGTAAAAAGTTTGTTTTGTACTATTTATTGTTAGAATGAAAGGTAGAAAAATGAAAGAAGTTTAATGTTGGGGGGGGGAGGAGAGGGATAAGGGGAAAAGCAGAGGAAATGGAAATTAGCTACAATTATATTGACAAAAATGGTGACTGAAGAATTTCCTTGTTATATTGATTTTCATAAGTACTGAGATGCACAGATCATAGAATCATTAAGACTGGAAAAGATCTCTGCAATCACCTTCCATTTATCACTGATATCACCCGTTAAACCACATCCCCAAATACTACATCCATTCTTTCCTTCAGAACCTCCAGGGACAATAACTCCACTACTATCCTGGGCAGTCTGCATAATGACTAGCTGCTTGATCCAAGAAAAAATTCTTCCTAGTAACAAATCTGAATTTCCCTTGGTGCAACCTCAGGGCATTCCCTGTTCTACTGCTAATTACTTTGGAAAAGAGACCAACCCTTATCTCATCACAACCTTCTTTCAGGTAGTTGTAGAGAGCAATAGGGTGTCCCCAGAATTTCATCTTCTCCAGAATGAACAATCTGACTTCCCTCAGTCACTCCTCATAAGACTTGTGTTCCAGACCCAACTGCTCACCAGCTTCACTGTCCTTTGAACACACTCAAGAACCTCAGTCATTCTTGTAACAAGGGTCCCCAAACTGTACACAACACCTAAGCTGTAGTTTTACCAGGGTTGAGTAAAGGGGAGGTCGATATCTTCCCTGTCTTTCTGGCTTCAATATTTGTGATAAAAGCCAGAATACAATTGGCCTCCTCGGCTACCTGGGCACACAGTTGGCTCATGTTCAGCTGAGCATTAATCAACACTTACAGATTCTGTTCCTCTACACAGGTTTCCAGACATACTGCCTGACACTTGTAGTATTGCATGAGTTTGTTGTGACCAAAGTGCTGGACCTATCATTTGGTGTTGTTAAACTTCATTCCATTGGCCTTAGCCCATCAATTGAGTCTGGCCAGATCACTCTGTAGGGCCTTCCTATCCTATCCTATCCTATCCTATCCTATCCTATCCTATCCTATCCTATCCTATCCTATCCTATCCTATCCTATCCTATCCTATCCTATCCTATCCTATCCTATCCTATCCTATCCTATCCTATCCTATCCTATCCTATCCTATCCTATCCTATCCTATCCTACCCTATCCTATCCTATCCTATCCTATCCTATCCTATCCTCAGGCAGGTCAACACTTCCACCCAAATTAGTGTCATCTGCAGACTTACTGAGAGTGCACTCAGTCCTCTTACTTAAATCACCAGTAAGATATTTAACAGTAAACTTAGCTAGTAGAGTTACATGCACAATTCCCTTCAGGTCTTTCCAAGCCATCTTTTTATATATTTAATTGAACCAAAGCAAAACCTCTTTAAATAAATGTTCATAAGGGAAAATAAATAAATAAATAAATAAATAAATAAATAAATGAAATATCTTTGAGTTATCAAAATTGGAAAACATCACTGTTCCAGCAACAACTTCTGCTTTAGCTTTTCATCATGATTTGTCATTAACCTTAAGTGTTATAGTGTAGTTTCTTACTAAATCAACCTAGACTTTTTTTTAACTACATTTCCTCCCCTCAGAAGCCTCAATCCTTTTAGTAAATGGGATAAATATTATGCATTCAACAAGACATTTTCACAGTTTCATTTCTTTTTTTCCTTGGTGTTCATGGTTGTTATGTCTACACATCAAGAAACATATCACAGCAGGAAGATGTTCAGTCAAACTAATTGGTTCTGAGACATCAACTATATGTGCAATTTAATGTTTTTACTTCAGACTAAATTTTTACTAGATCTACAAAAATATGTAAGAATCTTATAATCAAAGAATTACCTAGCTGTACACTATGTGACCAGTTCCTGTCCCCCCACAGGATCACCCTAAAATCAAAACCTATGTTTAAAGGCATTTTTCAGATATCCAGCAGGCTTGATGCTGATATCTGACCATTATCTCCAATTAAACACAAAATCACCCACCAGTTTTTAGTGTCTGAATCCATGTTTTAAGTTATTATGTTTTGTTTTGTTATATATATTTAAAATATTTTTTATATTCAAGTGAAAAATACATCTCCATCAAATCTGTTCAACAATCTTGATCTTCCCTGTCTCGTTAGTTCTTTTTAGTTCTCATTAGTATATTAACTTATGAGTGGCAGATGTGAACATCCTGTGTACATA
Organism: Excalfactoria chinensis; assembly: GCF_039878825.1. Lineage (NCBI taxonomy): Eukaryota > Metazoa > Chordata > Aves > Galliformes > Phasianidae > Excalfactoria > Excalfactoria chinensis. The sequence continues at coordinate 5,362,552 of NC_092857.1, forward strand.
TACAGGAAACATCTATATGCCAAGAACAAGAATAGGAGGCTCCCATCATATAAATGTCCTTGTTCTTGTCCACCAGATATTCTACTTGAAAGCAGTACATTCCCATTATGCAAAATTGTGGGAATGTTGGATCTCATTAGGTTCATGTTTCCAAGGAGCAAAATTGTGTGACCAACCTGCTCATATTTGCCCCATTTCTTTTTCTGTATTCTCCTTGTATGTTCCAGAATAATTCTCCTCATTCAGTGTTGATTTTTTACTCTCATCTCAGATGCTTATTACTTTAGCATTTTATGACTTCGACTATCACTGTATAGCTCACAGCTGTAAGAAATGCAAACCAAAATGGCCCACAGAAGAAATATGGATCAATCAAAGAATTCAGTAACATAAAAAGAAGTCACATCTATTTTATTCTATTCTTCAGTTCAGCCAAGATGCTGAAAATTTCAGCAAACAATGCCCCAACAAGACTGTATATTAAATGTGCAGCACTGGTTTGACATTTAAAACAAGCAAACAAAGAAAAGTCTGCAAGAGCTCACCTTCTGCGAGCTCTCCCAGAATATTAAAATCTTCAGACATTATCAACACTAGAACAAGATGGATAAAATACTCTAGGGCTGTTAAATATCTTGAATTTGGAAGTTGAGAGGCTAATGTCCTTTGACATCAGATAATGACAAGGTTAATAAAGCTATGTCTTCTTCTACTGTCAATATGACTCAACCATTTGCTAAAGGAAAAGGGAAGACAAGGTGGTTTTAATTCTAAGCTATCCTTATTCTTGCATGAGGAATATTAATGAATCAACTCTGTAGGGATGAATTTAAACAGTTAAATAATTTAGGTCCTTGGTTTGCTCCTTGTTCCTTAATTATCCATGTTAGTTTGTTAAGAGGCTCTTTTTTATGACAAAGTCAATGATTTTTCTCTGGGGTGAAATCCTGATACAGTTCTGGAGACAATTAATGCCTGCAGACAGTAGGCACGAGGCTATACCATTCATCCCCCTGCACATTTGCATGGGATTTCCAGTCTCTAATCTGATATTATTAATAGTTCATCATATCCTTATGCAGTGACTAAGACATTCAACATAAACCCTTGGCCTTATCCTATCAGATGCTTGTACCAATGTCTCAGTTTCAAGTGGGATGGAATTATTTCTTTCAGAGAGTTTGGTAGGATGATCTTGGCTCCACCAAGAGTCAAGAACTCTACCGTTTAGTGGTCACTCTGTCCAAGTCAGCCCCTGACCTCCACATTTTCCACCAGACCTTCTCTGTTTGTGAGCATCAGGTCTAGCAGGGCAGCTCCTCTCATAGGCTCTCTCACCAGCTGCATCAGAAAATTTTCTTTCACACACTCCAGAAACCTCCTCGACTGCTTCTTCTGTGCTGTGTTGTATTCCCAGCATATGCTGGGGAAGTTGAAATCCCAAATGAGAACAAAGGCTGGCAGTGTGTGTTGGACACAGTGTTCCAACCCGGGATCCCAGGCACAACTTGTTTGAATAAACTTCCTGTGTCTTTTCTGCCTGGACAAATAAATACTTCATACATTTTTCTTGTGATTTCATCAGAGTGTTAGGCATTGGAATAAGATGATTACTCAGTCATCTATAGCACTGTTCATGAAATATCACATAACTGTTCAAGATATTGTCACACAGTGTGCAAGTCATTTCCTATTTTCTTGTCTTTCAATAGCAGTCCTTTGATAGACAGGACAGTGAATATATAAATAGCAGACATTTAAGCCAAAATATTTGTTCTTGAAGTAATTAAATGACGGGAAGAAAAAGGTAATTTTCTTATTATTAATCCTAACCGTTTAGCTCAGAGAGCCTGCACACCTCCAATATGCATTCAGTTTCATTGAATGTTTTTTTTTTTTTTCTTTCTGACATGTGGTTATTTAATCTTCTACAATCATCTGCCAAATACATTTTTCCTAGCTATACCCGTGAAGCTTTTTATACTATTGATGTTTTCACAGTGAACAGTGTCTGTGTGTCAAATTATAGCTATTGATCTATGTTGGTTCTTAATGTGTATAGTTGTTTAGATAGAATTATATTTTGTCTGTTTGTGGTTATGTGAATAAAAGAAAGTAAAAAAGAAAAAAAGAACTGCCTTTTTATTTTATGAGTTTCATTGTTGATGGTAGATTGTTTATTTGAATTGAAAACATCCTGAAATCAATGTTTCCTTAGTGTGTTCTTTTTCCTTCTTAATAACAAGCAAAATAATAGAACATGCAATCTTAGCAGGTGGATGAAATCACACCAAAGCTAACAAAACCACCCTTATTTCTTTATTTTTTTTAAGTAACTTTTTTAATATGTCTTTTTTGACTTTGATATTTCTGTTGAAGATAATCTAATAAAATTCAGGCACATAAATGGGTATGGTCAAGCAGTTAATAAAATAATGATAATAATGATGGTAATGATAATAATGATAATGATAATAATAATAATACACTTAATAAGTGATGCCTCCCTGATTAATGTGAAAAGGAAGTATTTTTTGCTGTCATTCTAGTTTTTCTCTTTTTCTCCATTTTGCACCTATTGCTTTCCCTCTGTAGCATATGGCTTAGAAATAAATGAATGCAGGCAACTCAATTCAGTTACAGTAGTGGACTGTGAACTCAAGAGAAAGCAATTGTTTTCCTACATCTGCCACGATCTGATGTGGCAGCTTCCACAAGACTTGTCACCTTGCTGTACACCCAGTTCCATTCTGATTTTGGTTTTGTCTTGCATGTTCAAAATGATAGTGTTGATATTTACTCTTGGGAATGTACTTGAAACTCCACGTAAGAACAAAAAATAATAATTATTATTACTACTACTACTAATAATGCAACTGGAATATTTGAACATCTTGCAATGTTGAGTCCAAATTTAGTTTCTCTAACTGCTTGAAGTAGAAGGTGATCAAATAATATTGCTTACTGATTGCTTTTCTAATCTATCCCCTCCTTTTTAAGTTACTAATAATATTTCTATATAATTGAAAAAAAAAAAAAAGTTGTTTTACTGTTGCTAGAGAAGGTCTTTTTGCCCCTTCTTACAAGTCTTCCATGATACTCCTGATCTTTTTGGCCCTTAATATCAGGAACAACAGCCCACAGCTAAGGAGCTAATAAATCCCTCCTCTCAATTTAGAGTTAATATTTTTTTTTTTTTTTTTTAGTGTAAAGTCTTAAAATACATCTATATATCTGAAATGCAATGATTAAGTGTTGTTTTGATCCTTCCTAATGCCTTATACTATTCATGTACAAACCAGCTGACATTTTCTAGAGGACTGAGACTGAGGTTTGACCTCACTTCTTTTCCTAAGTAGTGTTTCTCTTTGTCCTGTTACATTTTTATTTTTATTTTTACTTTTTCTTTTTACTTCTGCCTTTCTTCCCATTCATATCCCTGCCTGCAGCAAGGTCACAATGAGAAGAGAAATTGTTTCGGAGCCAAGTATCTGTCACCAAGGAAAAGGAGTTGTTTGTCTGTGGAGATGACAGATTTAAGGAGTATCAGAAGTGTACATAAGCCATAATACTGATGAAAGAAAACATGATAGAAATTAAAAAGGGAAGAAAATATTCTACGGGCTAATAAATAACATCAAAGTCCTACTTACATCATATATGGTGGTTTCATTACTACAGTTATTTGTAGTGTACCCAGTTGCAAATCCCTTCCCCTAGTGCTGGATGTCAAGTAACAACATAAATAGAAATTGGGATAATCTATTACTGAAGTCATTGTGAAAATGTGACACTGAAGTCAGTTGTTAGAGAAGGAGATAAGAAATGAATAATCTGTTGAATTGAGCTAAACCCATCCAATAACAGGTCACTAGTAAAGCTCCTCAGGGGTCATTGCTGGGGCCAGTCCTGTTTAATATTTATAGATGAAAAGAGGACTGAGTGCACACTTAGTACACTTGCTGATGACACATATCTGGGGGAAAATGTTGATCTGCCTGCAGGTAAGAGGATCCTACAGAGAGATCTGGATAAACTGTATTTATGGGCCGGGGACAATTGTATGAGATTTAATAAGACCAAGTCTCAGGTCCTTAACTTCAGGCACAATAACATCATGCAATGCTACAGTGGTGTCACGGTTTTATTATGTATTTTATTATATATACATTATGTCATGCTTTTGTAATGTTTCTGTCAGTATTCCACATTATAACATCATGTGCAGTACGGATCATTAAGAAGTTCATACTCCAGTTCCGTGGAATAACAACATCCTGAATACTCAGCTCTCAGAAGAAAACTACGTATCCCAGAGGACTTAGCGGCCAGAGATAAGTCACGGGAGGAGGACATACATAATCTCGCTCCCAGGTTGGAGCTCTCTCTCTCTCCAACTCTCGGAGAGTGGGAAGCATTCCAGCCATGCCGCCTAGAGTTCACAGTAGGCCTCTCGGTTTTCAGGGACTCTCTCTGTTTTGTTCGATTTATTAGCCTCAATCATATTGCATTATATTGTGTTATCTTGTATTCCACAATCTCATTTAGTAAAATAAGTTTTTCCTCCTTAGATTGTCACTGCTGTTCTCTCTTCCCATTCCCCTTTTCTCTTCCATTTCGGGCTGGGGGCCCTACGAGGTGGCTGCCCCCTGTCACGGGCGCAGGTAAATCCCGTGACAAGTGGCTGGAAAGCTGTGTGGAGAAAAAGAATCTGGGGATATTAGTTGACAGGTGACTGAACATGAGTCAGCAGTGTACTGTCCAGTTGTGGGCTCCTTGGTAGAAAACGGACAGGGTTCTCCTGGAAATAGTCTAGTGGAAGGCCACAGAGATGAACATCTCCCCTATGAGGAAAGGCTGAGAAATCTGTGTCTGTTCAGCCTTGAGAAAAGGAGACTTAGATGGGATATGAATAATGTTGATAAATACCTGCAGTGTGGGCATCAAAGGGACATAGCCAACCTCTTTTCAGTGGTCTGTGGGGACAGGACAAGGAGAAAAAGCCATGGAGTGGAGCATAGGAAGTTCCACAGCAATATGAGAAGGAACTTCTTCACAGTAAGGGTGATGGAGCACTGGAACAGGCTGCCCGAGAAGGTAGTGGATTATTCTTCACTAAAGATAGTCAAGACCTACATGGACACCTACCTGTGTAGCCTTCTGAAGGTGCCTACATTACAGGGGGTTGGACTCGATGATCCCTTCCAGCACCTTCAATCCTATGATTCTGTAGCTGAGATTTCTGAGTACCTCAATAATAATCAGAAGTCTCTCAAACTTGGCAAATTCGTTTAAAGGGAAGGATGAGGAAAACAAATGTTGACTATTCCAGCTATTCTGAAGTCAGTGCCATAGAGAAAAGATTTCCCACACTGCGAACTCTGAAAATTAGAAGGCATGAACAAAAAGAACAGGTGAAGATAGAAGCATTGGCAGAGACTGGAAGATTTTAAGGAGAGATTAGACAAGCACATGTCATGAAATAGAAATCTTTCCCATCTCAGAATATGGTGATCAGATAGACTGTATACCTCTCAACCTGTCTTCTTGTTGTTACTGTTGGCTTTTTTGTGTTTATTTTAATTTCTATGATCTACATTATTTTCACATGCGATGTTTAGTGTTTAACATATGAAAAGATGCTGCATCACTCTAGACAGTGAAGACTGTAATATTGTAAACATATGCACATTAGAAGAAGACATTAAGTTTAAAGTGGAGCATAGAAATTTATTTTCAAATACTATGTATTGTTTATTATTATCATTTTTGCACGTTTTAAGAATTTTAAGCATTTTAAGTAGCACATTTTAAGTATTGGTTTGAGGAAATTTATATATGATTTTAAATATCCATCTCAGTAATGCAAAACTGCTTTGAAAGTAATGCCTGCCCACAATGTCAGAGATAGATGTTCGTGGAATGGCAGTAGTGGATGAACTTTCCCACTAATATTCTGTTAAATTTTGTTGCCATGCAACAGATGGCAGCAGGGAGGCAGTCAGATAAAATGTTGTCCAACATGGAAGTGTGTACAATGCCATTGGATTCCTCTAGGTGGAAAAAACGTCACCCACTGACATTCATCGACATTTGCAGAATGTTTATGGAGACTAAACTGTGGATTTTAGCACAGACAGGCAGTGGGTAAGTACATTTTAGCAGTGATGACAGTGATATGAAAGTCAAGCATGTTCCAAGATATGTGACCATGCAGATTTTTGTGAGCATGGCATGAAAGTTCTTGATCATTGTTGGAAAAAAAGTCCATAACTAATGATGGAGACTGTATCTACAAATAGTGTTTTGTAGTTGAGAATTTACTCTATCAAATAGTGCTACTGTGCTCTTTGTAACTGTTGTAATTTCCCTGGAAATAAATATGAGCAATTACTTTCAGAGCAATCTACATGTGTTAACCAAGCAATTATCCAAGTACGTTGAAGTATTGAGAGGTGAGTTTTCACATTCACAGATGTTATTTTACTGACAAAAATGTTGACTACATGTGAAAGATGCATACTCAGTATAAAAAGCTGTCAAACAAAAATTGTATGGAAGCATTTTTTTAAATGGGACCCAGAAAACAACCAAATACAATTTGCAGTGAGTTTAAAATGGAGTTTATGGATGTGAAACTGTGGGAATTTGAAATCCAGATTAGAGTTCAAAATCTTTCAAAGTATGAAAAATGATTATTCAAAATATAGTACAAGTGAATTGCCTGAGAAAGGATTACAATGCTTTAAAAGAAAATCTTTTCCTTTTTCCAAGTCCATCTTCAGTGCAGACTCTAGTGTTCCCCCCTTGGTTGAAAAGTTAGCCACATCCCTTTTTGTGGTTTAAAAATCTTAAGAGAAATTGTGTAAACATTTTCAAACCCCATGCAGCTGCAGCCCTGAAGCACTGAGCTACAAGCAGTGGTGGAGTGCTGTGCTGTGTTTTTGCAAGTACAAGACAGAAAATCTATGTAATTACCTCTGAAGCAGAAGAAGCTGTGCAGCCTGACAGAACAGCATGTGTAGGAAGCACTTTGTCAGGTCTCTGCTGACTAATTTCCCACTCTACACAGTGTTGTTTTTTTTCTTGTGTGTGTGTGTGTGTGTTTTATTTTTTTTTTCCCCTCCTTGTAGTCTTTCAAGATTAACCCATTCTATGCAATATTCTGTCTCTCTACCCAAATGTAAAAACACAGAACTATTTTCAGTACCAAAAGTCTACTCTGGGTACCTAAATATGTGAATGTTTGTTATGCAAGTAAGAGCTGTGATGACAAAGAACTGCAAAGAGGAAAGAGGATGTAATGACTGAAGTGAGGATTTCCTTTTCCAAAAAACTCTTTTAACGTGTGTTTTGATGAGAAGATGTTAATGCAGTGCTTGCTTATGCAGAAATGAACTCACTTTGGAAAAGTTTCTGAGGTTTCAATCATTAAGAGGCACTGAAAAATCTTTTTTTTTTCCCCCCAGAGATTTAGGAAAACCTGAATGTATCTTCAGAATTTCATCATCCAGCTTCCTGCCATTGCAGATGACTGTGGGTTGTTGTTTTTTTGTTTTGTTTTGTTTTGGTTTGTTTTGGTTTGTTGGTTTTCGTTTTTGTTTTAGTTATGTCCATGAATGTGTGAATATTCACCTTCAAAGACATTCCTATCCTGTTATTTTAGTTGGAGAAATGCAACAGTAAATCTATCCCTGGATAGTTTCAAACCCATTTCTGATTTCCGGCCTGGACATGCTTGTGATTATGTAAACTGGAAATGTTTTAAATGTCATAAATGGGGATCCTCTTCTGTATGAGTAATAGGGAATAGTGGTAGGAAACTATGGAAATAGTTTCCATATGGAAATAAAGTGAAATCATAAATCATCCATAGGTTGATTTACTCCAAAACTCCAAACTGTCATTGTTTCAGTTGGAAACCTGGATTCAAATAGATTCATGGAACCTGAAGCTACAGAAAGTCACTTTAATTTCTTTTCTGACCTCCTGCAGCACACAAGCTACAAATCATTCTCAGAGTCCTGAATGTAACCTTTGCATCCTGGACCATCCTAGAGGAGGCTGATGTCCAATATGGAATCTGGAATATTTGAAATCCATTAGAGAATTTGCTTAATAATAACTGTTAACATGGGGTAAACCATGTATATTCTTCAAAAATAATGTTACCTCTTTGGATCTGGATCTGATGTCTGAAATATTTTCTCATTTGGGCAATTCAGATAACAAAGGCATACTGTCTGTTTTGGTGGTGTGCATTAGAGGTCTAAATGATGGATATGTATTATACATGAAGTGTCAGTGCTAGTAAGTAAACCATGTCTTAATAAGTATTTGTTGACACAGAGGAGTGCATGACAGCTAACAGAAATCATTGATTAAGCCATAATAACTGTGATCAGAGGTCAACTTGAGCAGGACAAACATAAAAATTATTACATTAATAATATAAAAATAAAAGTATTTACATCACAGACATATAGATATAACTGATATGCCAGTGTCTTGTCCACAATTTAATACACATGTCCTCCTAACAGAGTAATAGGAGGCTAGGTGGGAAACCATCAAGCACTAAAAATACAAATATCACAGAATTTGAAAACCTACCTCGTACTGATATCTAATGGATGTATCCTGGTCTGGAGCTGAATCCTACACAAAATGTCAATAATTATGACTCCTTATAAAGCCATGGGTTTATGTGAGCTTCTACAACACTGTCCAAGTACACCAGCCACATATTTGATTGTAAAAGAATCACTGTCCCCGTGGAGCCATGAATTTGTATTTTTGTGCAGGAACTAATAAGCCCTGTTGAACATGGATAGAGGAACTCCTGTCTTCCATCATTACATTTACAACAGCAGATTTAATGCTGTCACAGCGCAGAGCCTGGAATCTGTGTCTTCTGTGCTGTTTCCTCATAGTCTTTGCTATAGAAGTTTTCATCATTTAATTTGCTCCCCACAAAGCCTTTGTTTCTGTTCATTTAGTTACAAACACCCAAGCCTTCACTTTGGAAGTAGATTCTTTCTTCTATTAATAATAACAATAATAATAGTAGTAATAGTAGTAGTAAAATAAAATAAAATAAAATAAAATAAAATAAAATAAAATAAAATAAAATAAAATAAAATAAAATAAAACAAAAAGAAAATGAAGGAATGAAGGAACGAAGGAGGAAAAGCATCAGGACTAGAGGATGTTTCAGATTCTCCTCAGGCCTTCTATTGGAATTTTTAGTCATTTTTACCTGAAGCCCTTGAAACATTGAATATTTAGCAGGTACATCATACAATATCATTTCACTGACAACAGTGGTCTAGAGGAAACTGGGTGTGCACTTTTTTAAAGTATATAACTGGTACAAGGAACTTATTGTTAAACGCTGCCAGTAATTCCTAAGTAATGCCTGTGAAACTGATGTAATTGTTACTTCCCTTTATTACCAAGAATGGCCACATTTTTTAGTGAAGGTTTTTGTTTTGTTTTGTTTTGTTTTAATTACTCCATCATCTTTTTTTTTTTTAATTTTATTTTTTTTCTTTGACTGACTAGACTTCTAGCCATCCTTACATCAGTGTATACATTCTGGGTATTTGTAGACTTGCTGTTTCCGGAAATGTCAGTCTTGTATAGCGAACCTACCAAAGGTATGAGTTTACCTTCATCCCATGGAGGGAGCTTTTCTTCTCCTCTAGAAAGAATAGTTGGAGTTAAAAGATGAATAGTTAAAAGATTACTTATTCTTCAGTTTTGAGGTAGAGACTCAGTTGATAGGAATTAATTAACATCATTATGTTGCTTGTCACCAAAGTTTTTTTGTCTATTTATGTGCAGTACAACATCAAAGTTTTTATCCACATAGTCATACCTCTAATCATACAAGGTTTGGCTGGTTCTCTCTGATGGAAGTCAAGTGAGACAGTTTTGCAATTTTTATTGTGTCTGGAATCAAGAAAACAGGAAAGGGTTGAAAACTTGTATAAGAAAAAATTGAAAATCATTAAGAAAAATGTATCAAAGGAAAATTTTTTTGGTATAGTGTGTTTTCTTCACTAGCTTAGAAATTCACTGCACTTTTTAATGTGATAAACACATATTTTTGGTTTTAGGTTTATTAATTTGTTTTTCTGTTTATGTCATCCTGTTGAAATTTCATTCACAATTCATAGGCAAAGATTCATGTGCAGCTCAGACCTGATTTCAGGTGACCTGAAGCCTCTCAAGAGCTGTTTTCAATGGAAGGGCATCAAAAGAAATTTGGAGAAAATAAACTAATAAATAAGTAAAAATAAAAAGTTTGTGGATGCTTTATCTCTTGTTTTTACATTTGCATTTTATTTTCTTTTCCTTCCTACTGATCATATCTAGTCATCTATTCATGACCTGTGTAGCCTGTACTGAAATTGTGCAGGATGATAACATTATGGAGAAATTTCTTTCACTGTCTGAGGAGGACAATTATATCGTTAATTTGGGCATTTCACTCCGATATCAAATCTGAGATCTAAGCACAAAATACATCAACTATGATGTCTGTTTATATACACCAACTTGTTCTTCAGTGTCAGAAAGGATTTTGTTCCTTCTTAACAGTTGGTGGTATAAGAAAATGTGGTAGACTGATAAGCAAGAAAACAACCCTGTGTTAGAAGGTAGTAAAGGCAGGCCTCTGAGACCCTGAATCTGCTCTACCAAGTTTGCTCAGCATTGTGTTTCAGCGACACAACATAAGCCAAAGTGAGGGGCTGAGGCAGTGGCATTGCACAGTATTATTTTAAACTGTCAGTGTTTTGGTTTTCTCCCTACTGATGTGCTCTATTCCCAGGTTTGAAGGATCAGCGTGCCAAAATAATGAGATTTTTACGTCCATGTGTTGTCTTTCTCCCTGAGACTCAAAGGGTTTGACATCCAACTCAACCTGGATATTCAAAATAGCATGAGAAACGATGGAAGAAAAGTGCAATATTCACATATTGACACAGTAAAATGAATCTCACTGACCACTAATGAGGATGCTGGAAGATGAGAAAGATGTCTTTTATTTATTTATTTAATTTATTTAATTTTTTTAATTTTTTCTTCAGTTTAATAAAGTTTCTATCCAAGAAATGCACTGTATAAGCATAGGAAGAAATTACTATTCAGGGGCAGTAGAAAATCACACTGTATATTCTGTAGGTTTGGCATTTTTATAGCTGAATATAAAGACTAAGAGCCTAGCTAAATTCTCATTCACTTTGATTCATATACAAAATAGTTCTATTGTATCCCAAATTCTGATAGATATGCAAGCATTCTTATTTTGATCTACAAAGATAGGAATAAAATCTGAACAAAACATCCTGCAAGTAGGTAGACTTTCTTATCGTCAGTACTGTGTCCTTTTGTTAACAGGAATTTAAGGGAAATTTTTCCTGTCTATGTTATTAACTAAAATAGCCAAGGAAAACTAACCAAAAAAATTAAGATACTACAGAGATTTACTGAAGAGTCTTACATATAGAGAAACAAACAAACAAACAAACAAACAAATATTATTTTTAAAGCTTTTTTTTTATTCTTTTTTTTCTTTTTCTTTTTATGAAATTAAGATTCTTTCCAGAAGAAATCACTTTCTTGATTTATTGGAATATCATCCCCAGCAGTGTTGGAGGAAATGGTCCCAACAAATGTATGTCAACTTTTTTTTTTTTTTTTTTTTTTTTTTTTTTTTTTTTTTTTTGCATTTGCATTTGCATTTGCGTTTGCGTGTTTAGGAGAATGTATGTTAAATGAAAAAGAAATAAATACATAAATCATTAATGTCTTATTGATCTATTTTTCTTTTCCCCTTCTCTTTTTATTATTTGATTTTTGCTCACGTTGTGTGAAAAGTTTTCTTTAAAAGTACTGAATTCTTACTACATGGATATACAAAGTGCTCATTCAGCTCCAGCTCCAGATCCCATTCACTGATGACCTGACACAAGACGTGCCTTGTTACTTCCCCAGCAGTGTAACTTTAGGTCATGGAGTAACAAATCAGGTTTTAACTTTGTCTGTCTCTGGTTAAATCACTGCTGTACCAACCAAGAGGGTGGCCACCACACACTGTTCACAGGAAGTTTATTGAATTAATTAACATAGACCTTGGAATAATGATCTTGTAACAACCATGACATCACCTCATTAGCATGATCACTTTCTTGCCAAGTGTGATACCTGCTATTGCTTTGCTTTAACGAGTGGAAATTATACTGTTCTCAGCCATTTGGATGAAATATTAATTTTTTCACTTTTCCAGATGTTTCTTCATGAGTGGGATCAACTATAATATATTGAGATGAGTAGGTGGTTCAGATTGTCTTTAGTCATAAATGACACAGAAAGCAGTAGAGTTTGCTGAAATATTAATCACAACATTTTGTAGGGTTGCTTTTTTTTTCATATTCTTTTTATTATTCATCTTTATATAGCTATACTTGTGTACTTGAATGTCCACATTATAGAGATTTGTGTGTGTGTGATCATGGTGGAAATCAACTGTGCTTCTATGTCCTTCTATGGGCCCAAAGGGTTGTGGTCAATGGAGTTAAATCCAGTTGGCAGCTGGTCATGAGCGATGCCCCACAGGACTCGGTACCAGGGCTGTTTCTATTTAACATCCTTGTTTACGATCTTGATGAGGGAATTGAGTGCACCCTTAGTAGCTTTGCAGACAACACCAAGTTGGGAAGGAGCGTTGATCTGCTTGAGGGGAGAAGGGCACTACAGAAGGAGCTGGATGGATGGGATTGATGGGTCAAGGCAAACTGTATGAGTTTCAATAGGACCAAGTGTTGGGTCCATTTTGTCAGGCTGCCCTCTTCTGTTGCTATCTGTAACACAGAAACAAAACTGAAGGGAATATTGTTGTGGAAGTTCAACTGTCATACCACGAATATCTGCCTCTGATGTTGTGGGCCAACATTATAAAATAAAAGGCATTACTTCTAGAGCTGCCCTCATAAATGTCAGTTATACAAAGAGTCTGTATTAATTGATTACATAATCATTTTTTGGTGAAAAAAATAGAAGATTACTGTTCCTTTTTTTCATACTCCCCATTAAAAAAAAAAAAAAAGATAATAAAAATAAAAGAAGAAAAGAAGAGAAAAGAAGAGAAAAGAAGAAAGTAAAGAGAAAAGAAAAGAAAAGAAAAGAAAAGAAAAGAAAAGAAAAGAAAAGAAAAGAAAAGAAAAGAAAAGAAAAGAAAAGAAAAGAAAAGAAAAGAAAAGAAAAGAAAAGAAAAGAAAAGAAAGGAAAGGAAAGGAAAGGAAAGGAAAGGAAAGGAAAGGAAAGGAAAGAAAAGAAAAGAAAAGAAAAGAAAAGAAAAGAAAAGAAAAGAAAAGAAAAGAAAAGAAAAGAAAAGAAAAGAAAAGAAAAGAAAAAGTCAAATTAGCAGATGGAACAAATAACAGAATTTGTAAGCAAGAAGAAATATTTTCTACTGTTCTGGCCTCACAACGTGGAAAAGACAACATATAAGAATCAACCAATAGTTTAATAAATCACAACAGATTAAGAGCTTTCTGTATTTTTGGCACATTATAAATATCTTTATTCCTTCTTCTCACCCATAGCTGACAAGTGACTACCTTACATATGCACAGCAGTGTATGAAAATAGTCCTTAAATGCAATTATCAAAAACTGTGTTTTTCATCATGTCAGTTGTTTAACATATGGTCTTTAATCTAAAAATATTCTGTGCCTTATTATTTTTGCCTATAAACTAGGCAGAAACTTTAAAGGTTTGTCTTGTACTGTATCAAGCTGCTTTTGAAGACTGTAGTTTATTACTTTGCCCATAAAACCAAGACAGCAAAACACAGTTTATTAGGCAGACTGCACTGCTAATTTAACAGCAGTGGAAACATACTTTATTAATTTCATAAGGATTAACACAGAGGAAAATGGCATTGACTATATTTTAAAATCATTATAAAAACATGTTGTTGACATTCTGGAGACAGGATTCCCGCCACCCAGAGACAATAGATCACTTCTTCTTGCTAATAGCTGAGGAAAAATTCTTCTGATTAATCTGTGCTGTGGCTCTGAGAAATGAATGGGATTACATCAGTGGCCATCTGGATCCCATTGGCTACCAATGTCATTGTTATGTCCTGAACATTTTATGGAAGCCAAAGCCAATTCGTTTCCCAAGTATCATGTTCCTGGATTCACACATGTGTACCACAAATTTTCACCCTATAAGACTAGCACCAGAGGACACAGATTCATAACTGATTTGTAGTAAAGGGCCAGTTGTGCATAAAACAGAGCAGTTGGTGCATTCACCTTCCCCCCCCCCCCCAGTTACAGTATTTTCTTAATTCTCACTCTCTCTGATATATTGATATATATGTGTACAGATGGTACATGCACTGTGGAAGTAACTTCTGGAGCCAGTGGAGCCCTCACAGCACTCTGGGAGCCAGTGAGATGTTCTACTCACAGCTCTGAAGTAGGAGAAATGTGTGCACCTAAATGAGCTTCTACTGGACCAGTGGAAACAGAGTTGACTGTGATCTTGGAGCATCTCAGGAAAGGCTGAGAGATCTGCAATTGTTCATTCCGGAGAAGACTGAGAGAGAATCTTATTAAAGCTTATAAATATCTGAAGTCTGGAAGCCACATGGATAGGGCCAGGCTACTCTTGGTAGTGACCAGCAGTGGAACAAAGGACAATGGGTACAAACTAGGACACAGGAAGTTTCAGCTGAGCATGAGAAATTAATTTTCCTGTAGCAGAGACATGCTTAAAAGCAGGGTCTTGCTCTGCAGTAAATCAACCCATGTACCAGATTTATTCTTTTATTCCTATTTATCACAAGGCTTTTAAGGACAGAATAACCATCTGAGATAAAATAAGAACTGGCTGAATCATAGAATCAAAGAATCACAAGATTGGAAAGGTCCTATAAGATCATCCAACCATCCAACCGTCTTCCCTTTACCATACCTACAGAAAACCACTAAACCATATCTCCTAGCTTCTTATCCAGACGCCTCTTAACTACTGCCAGGGATGGCAACTCCACCACCTCCCTGGGCAGGCCATTCCAGTGCCTGACCATTTTCTGAGAGAAAACATTCCCTCTTATGTCCAGTCTAAACCTCATCTGATACAACTTGTGGCCATTTCTTCGGGTTCTGTTTGTTGCCTGGGAGAAGAGGCAAAGGCTCTCCTTATCACAACCTCCCTTCAGGAAGTTGTAGTATCAGAACCTACCAACCAACCAACCAAACAAAAATAAATAAAGCTACTTTGGTAAAAGAAAAGAACTTCAAGTATACAAAAATATTTTGGAACTAAGGAACTAAGAAATTATTCTTCATATCCAGTGGGAAGAATAACAGAAGAACAACAGAACAATAGACAAAATTCTATACCTATGAAAACAAAAACAAGCAAAGCCAAAAACCATGTTTTAGGACAGGCACTGGAATAAACTAGCAAGATGGCTACAGAATCTTTCAGCTTCTAAAAACAAATCTCTCTATGAACTTTGCTTAAATAACCTCTTTCTCCACATTCCTTTTCCTTTCAGGATTCCACTTTTTTTCAAAATTAGGATTTTAGTTTTGTTTCAGCAAGATAATAAGACACAATACCTAGTGTATTTTGGATAAAAATCAAACATATAAATCTCATTCAGAACAGAAGACAAGATCTGATTTCCTGAAAGTACTTTGGAGAATGTATTTTTCTAACTAAACATACATACATCAAAACCATACCTTTGAGTTTGCTACTTAACAAGGTAGCCTCACTGGATTGGAGTTTTTCATGGCAGTGAGCTGCATGCAATTAAGAGTTCCACTAGCTGGGTTGTTCCTGCCTGCAAAAATGAATAGTTTCTGTGTGAGTTTAAAAAATAATAATAATAATAATAAAAAAAAAAAATCAGTAGTTGAAATATACAATGAAAATGTCATTGCTATCTTTGCTTTAATTATGGAGCTCACATTGTGATTATATTCTATCCGTTTGTCAGAAAATGAGACTGTAACCGTTATTGCTAAGCACTGTAACATCTCCTCACTGAGTTTGTGTGCCCTCATTTTTATTCAGTCATATTCAAACCCTATCCTTTTCTCACAGGTTTGCAATAACTAGGACATTTTTTTTTTCTTAGCTCATTCTGCCTGTTACAAATGAATAGCCTGGAAAAATTTCTTCTCACTCTGTGCTAAAAGGCACAGATCAAGGACATGAACACACAAAAATTTCTCTGCAGCCATTGTACAGAAGACCTTCCAGTATCACAGAGTATCTCTGTGGCATATTACCTGCCTGAGTGTTAGCGTGATCTAGCAGAGGCTAGTGAGAGTTCAGTTCATTACTGCAAAGGCCTGGAAAGTGAAGAAAAGAGATCTGAAAACCAGATTAGTGATATCAGTGTTGTTGTTAACTATTACCCCTATTAGAAGGCTGTTTAAAACACATAGATATATTCTGAAATAACCGTGCTTCTGGTCTAAGAAGTGCTGATCTCACTGGGTGGGTTTTCATGCTCAGGACAACCTCAGGAAGAACTGGATTTCCAAAAGGACTCAACTGAAACTGAGAAACACATTAAGCAGAGACAGGTGTTTTTGTTGTTGTAAATGTATACTGTTGGAGTTGTTGTTGTTTGGCTGTTTTATTTTGTTGTTGTTGTTGTTTGTTTGTTTGTTTTCCCCTCATCAGAATTTGAGTACAATTTTGGTGTTTGTATCTGTTAATTTGAGATCACTCTTTTTCTTTCTGTTCACCTTTTTCAGTGGCTTGTGAGATCTGAACATCATAACCTTCACAAGAATAATAACAATTAATACTAATAATAAGAGCGGGGTACACAGGGAGGGAAAAAGGGAAGGAAGGAAGGAAGGAAGGAAGGAAGGAAGGAAGGAAGGAAGGAAGGAAGGAAGGAAGGAAGGAAGGAAGGAAGGAAGGAAGGAAGGAAGGAAGGAAGGAAGGAAGGAAGGAAGGAAGGAAGGAAGGAAGGAAGGAAGGAAGGAAGGAAGGAAGGAAGGAAGGAAGGAAGGAAGGAAGGAAGGAAGGAAGGAAGGAAGGAGGGAGGGAAGGAGGGAGGGAAGGAGGGAGGGAAGGAGGGAGGGAAGGAGGGAGGGAAGGAGGGAGGGAAGGAGGGAGGGAAGGAGGGAGGGAAGGAGGGAGGGAAGGAGGGAGGGAAGGAGGGAGGGAAGGAAGGAAGGAAGGAAGGAAGGAAGGAAGGAAGGAAGGAAGGAAGGAAGGAAGGAAGGAAGGAAGGAAGGAAGGAAGGAAGGAAGGAAGGAAGGAAGGAAGGAAGGAAGGAAGGAAGGAAGGAAGGAAGGAAGGAAGGAAGGAAGGAAGGAAGGAAGGAAGGAAGGAAGGAAGGAAGGAAGGAAGGAAGGAAGGAAGGAAGGAAGGAAATTTTCACTCAACAAGGCGAAAAGGTTCTTGCCTGGATGCTTTTGCATGCAACATACTGTAGGGAACCTGTTTATTCAGTGTGGCTGGACTCAATGACCTCTAAAGGACCCTTCCAAGACCCACAGTTCTGTGGATTCTGAATTATTTGGTTTTGATCTCAATATTTAAATTAAACTAAATTTAAACATATGCCATAGAGTTTTATTTGATACCACAAACATGTTAGGATTTTAATTTATGAAATTTCACATGCATTCCAATGGAAAATAAAATAAAGAGTCTCAACAGGTTTTATTATCACACCTGAGTTCAGATGGGTGATGTACTTGTATAAAGATGTCGTGATACAGCAGTAACAGGTTTTATTCCAAAAAGTCTCAATAAATATGTGAGGCCCAAGTTTCCACCCACCTCTATTTCTGACCCTAAGATTTTAGTGGTGACACGTATGGCGGTGTTTATTAATAATAGAATAGTCTAATGATAAGCAAGATTAACACCAGATATGAATGTTTGATATTCTGTCTTAAATGAAATGTATATATATATGTATATCTATTCTATAACAAATACTTAATTAGGACTCTGATTTGAACCCCTACTGGCTGTGCAGACAAACCAGAATGAAATGGATTACTGTCATACACATACAGGGGGTGATTCTAATGGTGTCCATCTTTATAAATGAATCCAATTTTTAGCTACTTTGCTTGCTATCATACTGAGAGAGAGAGCACAACACATGTAACATCATTTCTGTACTGGAAATGGTGAGATTTAAACTAAAAATAATTTTAACTTGCAGATGTTTTGCTGCACTAAATGTTCATAATTAGCTCGATTTTACAGACAAATATCATTAAAAATAAATACAATTTAAATTTTACTCCTTTCAAGAGCCATTTTTTGCTTTATTTTCTGAAATCCATGTATTACCAGTTGGACATTGGTATGATCTCTCTGATTTTCCAAACAGCTAAAATTCTGAGTGATGCTTACCATAAAGCCTTGCTATCTATGGCTATTTGGGATTTTCTACTTTACTACAGTGCCATTTTACTGAACCGATGTGTGCAGTGCAGGATGTGTCATACAATCGGGTTTTCACCTGATAGTAAGTGACCCTCAGTAAGATCCTGCGCTTGCTACTTCACCTGGAGAAATTTTCCCACTTGAGGGAGCAGTCATGCAAAGTCTCATACTTCAGACATTTTCACTTGGAAAAGAGCCCTCACTTGTGTAACTTGCATTTTTCTCCTCTCCTGCCAGCAAACACCCAGATAAAAATATTACAAAAAGGCAAAATCAACTTGCAGTCAGCTTGAAATCAAAATTCTTTCTGAATGGTGAACAGCTCAGATGGCTAGTAACAGTGCAGATGAAACCATTCCCACTACAGCATAGATCAAACAAGCAAGCAGGAGAGCAAAGAAAGTCCATATATTTTAAAGACTTCTAGTGAGCTGGTTTGAAGTGCACAGTGTAGTTCTTCTGTTCTAAAGGGGAGCTACAGGAAATAAGGAGACAGGGTCTTCTAAAGTGTCTAAGGCAACAGAACAAGGGGAAGTGCTTTCAGGTTTGAAGAGGGTAGATTTAACTTAAATATAAGGAAACTATATTTTACAGTGAGGGTGGTAAGGCACTGGAACAGGTTGTCCAGTTATGTGGTTGATGCCCTGGGCAAGCTGATATAGCTGTGGACATCCCTGTTCATTGCAGAGGATTTGAACTAGATGGCCTTCAGGACTTCCTTCCAACTCTAAGAATTCCATGGTTCTATTCTACTCTATTTCCCACGTAGTCTGTAAATATCACCACAGACTTAGGGAAGAAGCAGAGTTAACAGAAATCTAAACAGTTACTAAAATATAATAAAAAGCTTCTGATTCATCTCTGGTTTGTCTGAAATCATAAGGATACTCGACCATACCAGTGATCAAATATTCATATGTAGCAGAGATGAATGGAATGCTTTTTAGCCTGTCTCAAGGATTAGCCTTGAACTCATAGACCTTCCTACACAATAAAGTATATTTCTCAGTTCTCCTGCACCAGAAATCTTCCATTTTGAAAGAAAAATGTCACAGGTTAAGAAGAAAGAGAATTTAACAAATCCATACTTTCTTTTCCAAGGTAAAGATGAAATTTACTGAATAGATGAAAATTTCTTAGGAATTTAAGGACTATGATCAGAATAGTTCTGAAATTCAATTCTCTCTATATTTCTTTCCTTCCACAAATATTTTCTCAAATAAAAGGAACTTACTCTTTTCCTTCATCTCTGCCTTTGAAAAAAATAAAAATAAAAAAAAATCACACAGACGGAAAAGAGAGCTTAACGTATCTATGTGAAACAAATGAGGAAAAGAAAGGAAAAAAAAGAAAAGAAAAAGATCATTTCTCTGAGCACTGCACGTTTCTCTCAGCTGATTAGTAATAGGAAAGGGAGTTTAAAACTTCTAGGTCAGTGATTTGAATTGAGGTTAGTTAAGTAGTGTATGTTACACACAAGTTCATTATTACTTTTTGCTTTTAATTATGATATTTGGTTGCTTTATCTGAAATGATTAATAGCAATATTCAGAGTATAAATCTCACTTTTGGTCCTATGAATAACATTATCTTCAGCAGTCTCATTCAGATGTTACCTGTCCCTGAAGCTGAAATTTTGACCACTAAAATATAGTTCCTTCGAAAAACACTTCAAAAGTTAAATGCTTAAATCCTGCTGAAGCTTACAAAAAGTCTACCTGAAAAACAATTGCTTTTAGAATGTTAAAATTTAACTAAGACTCATTGTATCCCATCACTATGAGCTCACCCCCATAATCTCTTGCACCAAGAATGGCTGAGGTCTGCAAGTGATAAGGGGAAGAAATACTTTCCCTTTGTAGTATCTATCAGTCTTCAAGTGGCCCTGACATGATGGATAAGTGCAGTGAGTAAGTGCTTTCTTTTGTTTATTTTGTACCAGTGTGGTTACTATAGGGGCAGCATCTTGGAAAAGAATGAAATTATTTTTTCTAAAAGAAATCATAGGGCTATCAGACAATATCTGGAAAAATCTCACATAGCATAGCTGTAGAACTGTAACTGTTGAATCCTCATTTAGTTTGTGTCACTACTGTATATTGATTATCCATTATCCTCATGCAAATGGCATGACTTATCCACTGAAACAGCTGTGCATTGTTTTTAACTTTGAACAAATTCTTTTAGTGCTTCATGAAAGGTGTCAGATTAACAGCCCCAGGGACTGAAGGCCTTTGTTTATCCACAGAGCGTATTTGAGTGATAATGATGGATCCACTCAAGCAGCTGCCTCAAACATTACTTATCTTAAGGATTTGTTCCACTGTTTGTGGGGCCAAAACATCCCTGCTCTTGTACAAATGAAAATCAAGGTGATTTAGGCCCTAAAATGTAGAATGAGTATGTTTAAATCACAGTGTATTCAACAATTACTTATTCCTATAAACTAGGGTATCTCCAAGTAAAACTGAGGAAACGGAAGCATAACATAGCTGTCCTGGAAGAAGTTTCTGATTAAAAGACTGATATAATGCTTTCTGAGGAATGATTCTTCTTTTCAAATGTTACTCTGACATAATGTCCTTTTCTGATGCTTTCCAGATCACTAATTAAAGCATAAATATAGATCTACGCACAACCAAATACAAATCCTACAGTCTAGCAATGAAGTTGCAGGATCAAGCCAATTAATTGGATTCCCATAAATATCATCTAGGGTTGTTTGTTTGTTTGTTTGTTTTTCTATGTTTCCTCCCAACCTTTTCTAAATTGCAGTGTCTTTGACGGGATAAAAATAAGCTCCTCCTCTGGAATAATAGCTAATTAAATGAAAGGGTGACAAATACAGGATAAATGTCTCTAGATTCTATAAGAAACTGCTCTGTCTAGACACCAAGACTAAAGCTAACCACATGTGGCTTGAGAAAAGCAAATACACTCCTGAACGAAGAGTCAAGATTATATTCACAGAATCACAGAATGACCCGGGTTGGAAGGCACCTCAAGGATCATGAAGCTCCAACCCCTCTGCCTGGCAGAGCCACCAAACTTCCATGTTTACTAGATCAGGTTGCCCAGGGCCCCATCCAACCTGGCTTTGAACACCTCCAGGGACAGGGCATCCACAACCTCCCTGGGCAGCCTTTTCCAGTACCTCAGCACATTCCTAGTAAAGAACTTCCCCCTGACATCCAGCCTACATCTTCCCTCTTTCAACTTAAAACCATTTCCCCTTGTCCTACTATTATCAGCCCTTTCAAAGAGTTTACTCCCCTCCTGATTATAGGTACACTTCAGGTACTGAAAGCCTGCAATGAGATCACCCCGTAACCTTCTTTTCTCCAGGCTGAACAAGCCCAGCTCCCTCAGCCTGTCTTAATAGGGCAGGTGCTCCAGACCCCTGACCATCCTCATGGCCCTCCTCTGTACCCTCTCCAACAGCTCTATGTCTTTCTTGTACTGAGGGCTCCATACCTGGACACAATATTCCAGATGGGGCCTCACAAGAGCAGAGTAGAGAGGGACAGTCACCTCCCTATCCCAGCTGGCCATCCCTCTCTTGATGGAGAGTCCCTCCCATTCTATACCATGTGTATATCAAAGTATGATTTCCAGCCCCACACAATTTGTATCCTAACTTTTGACTTTTTGTCATTATGATGTCATTATAATTTGTCATGACAAGAGAGCTAATGGACATTGATACACCAAGTTGGACATTCGTGACTTAAGCCGTGTTTAGAACATGGACAGTATAACTAGAATTCAATTTTGAAGGTATGAATAGCATTCCAGGAATAATATATTACATTGCAATAGATACCTCTAATAGATCATGTTCCTAGAGAAGAATAATATTTCCTATTCATGTCACAAACTTTTATTTTTATTAATTTCAATTTTAATTTTAATTTATTTTTAATTTTATTTATTGATTTATTTATCTATTAGTGTGAGGAACCAAAACAGGTAATTTTATCTGCAAGAAATGCAAGAAAAAACAGGATTGGTGAGAAAGGCAGAAGATTGATACCAGCAGCAAAATCTTGGCCTTGAACAAGACAGAGGAGGAGATAAAAAATAGTCTTTTACCAACTTCGTGACCCATGATAGGGTATGATCAACTTTGTGACCTATGATAGTGTATGATCCCTGGTCCCTAGCCATCTGGGGTAGATGAGTTCATGTTTTACTTGTTCCTGCAAACAAGACCAGCAAACTGACCCCACTTTTTGTTTGCTTGGTGCTTCCTATTTGTTTTTTTTAACTTGTTTGTTTGTTTGTTTTCTTTGCAGAGCTAGATGCCTCACCTGAGGCAGAACCTTGAAACAAAGTAGTGCATGCATAGGGCAGGAAGTTTAAGGTGAAAAGCCATGGATAATTGTGTACAGTCTCTTTGAGATCCTCTAAGCTATGTGGTCAGATGTAGAGCTTCTACAAGGCTCATTCTGACCAATACATAGGACAAGCAAGTTTACCTTTCACAAACTTTCTGCTAACATAGATCTGTATGTATGCATATCACAATGGCTAGGGGAGATAAAATTAAGCACATAATGTATACTCTATATTGGGGATGGAGATGTTGAGATAGGGGTCTTTTTGTCTGAATTGAACTTCATTCCTTCATGCTGCCTTGTGTAAACAGGGTCTAGAGACTGAACTGTGAAGAATATTACTGGAAATTAAAATAAAAGTACAGGTAAGTAGACTTGTGCCAGTCTGAGGATATTATCTGGTCCTGGAGCCTCAACTACCTGAAAAGGATTGTCCTTTTCAGTGGAAGAAAAAAATCCTTTAGCTAACCTTTGAGGATGAACTGTCCTTTCATCCCTTTCCTACCTGTGTTCTCTATTCAGATAACAGGGAAAAAAAGGCATCATTTTTCTCACTCATTCATTCCTCCTGTGTAGCTCTTTCTCACGGTGCCTTCAGAAACTCCCCTCAGTCATTGGAAACCTCAGGCTGCTGTCTCTGCTGTCTCAGATCTTCATATTTTACATTATTGGAAGTGTTTATTTAGAGAATGTTTCACTAGGTTGGAAAAAGGCATTTAATCCATTCAACTTTGGTGGGAAAAAAAAAAAAAAAAAAAAAAAAAAAAAAAAAAAAAGTAAGAAATAAGAATTTACTAAGACAGCAACTGAAGAATGCATTGCTCAGTCTAATCATCACTCATAATTTCACCTACAGATATCTCTAAGCAGGGAAGTAAAGATATATTATTCATTTTATTCATCTTTTTTGTTTGTTTGTTTAATGTTATGATGTTCTCTGGACACAGAAAGAATTTGACAGGAATCTCCTTGTCAGGATCCTTTTTCTGGAGACTAAAGGTTATCTTTCAAAGTAGCCTTTAAATATAATTTCTGACTCAATTTTTAATAATAATTGGAAAAAAAAAATAGAATAAACTGAAAAACTCAAATGCTTTCTGCAAGTTGAATAGTTAAAAATGGCCTTGTTTGCTTTTAAAATCATAGAATCATTAAATTGTTTGAACTGAAAGGGGTTTTTAATTGTTATGTAGTCCAATTCCCCTGCAATGAACAGTCTCACCTGTAGTTAGATAAGTGTGCTCAGTGCCTGGTCCAACCTGATCTTAAAAGTCTACAGGGACAAGGCATCTACTACTATCTACTGCCCTCTGGAATGAAGTGTTCTGTAAATCTCAGAAGGTCACCTAATATGTACTTTCTATTGTCGATATAGACTCATAGATTTTAAGTCCATAAGGGACATTGTGTAACTCCTCCAACATAACAGGGGTAAGACAGATAGCTTTGCTTGATGCTTCTACATCAAATCAAACTGAATGCATACTAAGGAATGCAGATGTTACTTTACTCTGTAACCTCCCCCTACACAACACCTGCGCATATATCTTTCTCACTCCCAAGACTTTCTTAGATCATATAGTGCTCAGAATAACTGCCTATTATATCTTTGAGTGAAAAGAGTTCCATACAAAATAAATAAGTAAATAAATAAATAAAAATTATAGATAATAGATGGAATAAAGAACAGAAAGTAATGAGCAAGCTACTGTATTTCCAAGACTTCTATTCAAATTAATGCTTAGTATACCAGTAGGTCATAGATGAAAATGAGTCAGGTGTGTTTCCACATCACTATGGACTCCAGTAGATATTTGTCAATATCACCAGATAATCCCTATGTTCTAATATCAGATTATATTTTGTACATCAATAACTCAACTAGCAGGAAAGATTTCCAAGTCAGAAGTTCTGTGAGCAAGAAGCAGATTTTACACTACAGAATAAATTTGGTCATATTGTCTCAGCCTTTCAATGCTGGAATTGTAAAATAGACAAAAATCTGTATTTTGGAGTTTTCATTCCAAATGCTGACATTTTGTGCCAGCAGACTTACTCACTTTTCCATATTTTCCATAGCCTGGATGATCTGGTGAAAGTTGATAGCAATTATATTTATTTTTTAAATTTATTTTGTCCAAATAAGACAAAAATCTCAGATGTTCTCAGTTAATTTGTGAGGAATTCTATCATAGACTTACAAAATGCAATTATTTCAATAGGTTTTATTTTCTCCATTTCAAACTTATCCTGTTACTCACTCCTCAAGGATCCCAAAGTTAAATTTTTAATGTAGGTAATAAGTTTGTCAAAACTAAATAAATAAGTAAGTAAGGAGTCTTAATACTGCCTAAATGCTGCACTGACATGTCTAGAGCTTAGACATTTTTCTCTATTGGCCTTAAGGCATTCTTGGGAACCTCAGTTTATCTAGAAATATTATGATTTTTTCTCTCATTCCAACAAATGACTCAGTGGAAATCACATAACAAGTTAAAAAATATAATCACTGCATTGTCTTTCTGATCAATTGTCTTTCTCTTTTGAATATCCTGGCTGAGGCTATTTAAGTACGCTAAGAAAATAAATAAATAAATAAATAAATAAAACAAAAACCTTAAGAAATTGTCCTGCTTCATTCCTTTTGTAAATAAGACATTGTCTTGTTTAAAGAAAAAAAATATATATATATAATAAAAACATTAAAACATTAAAAACATTATATAATAAAACATTAAAAATAAAACATAATAATAATCATTCAGCTTTGGTAACATCAGAACATCAGTTTATTGGTGAATTATGAATAGTACTCATGAAATCTTATTCCAAATTTTGAGACTGTCTTTTACTATGTGGTAGAACTGTGGAGTTAAATGCCTTTGGAGAAGAAATCAAAGATAATTTATTAATGATAGGCATTTCTCCTGTTTTCCTAATACCAGCAGGCCTTGAAGACACAATTCTTTCACTGGTAAAATAAAGGATACACATCTGAGAACGCCAGTAACAGAAACAGTGTTACACATCCCTGGAGGACATTTTTCCATGTCCAATGCCATTCTTCCCTGAAAATCACAAATTTGTTTTTGGAATTATAATGGTCAAAAAATCATTTTCAAAACCTGTTTTGTTCTGCTCAAAGGCAGAATAGTTCTGGGAATAATTTAATCTACTGAAATACTGACCGGGAGAGTCCTGGCTATTGTATATTCAATGCTAATTTCACTAATGTTCATCATTTTTACGTAGGTACACTACTCTCTTCTAGATGGATAAAATGTACAAAATATATATATAGTTTGTGACCTAAAGCTTGCTTCATGTTGCAAAAGTTGGACAGACTAAGTTGACTTGTGTGGCATGTATTTTCTCTTCTACTCTCTTTTGCAACAATGGTAGATGAGTTACTTTTGCATTCTGCTGGTTCTTCTTGATAACGGGGAGATCCTAGAGCATGTAGTTGGTTATGAGAGCAAATACTGATGGTCTCCTGATGTCAGTGAGAGAGACTGAACACAGCCAGGAGCATGCTGTAAGGTGTAAAGAGTACGTGCATTTTATGCACTTTTTACTTCCTTGCTGAATCTATACTGGATATCTGGGAAATTAATGAAGTCATTCCATTGTACTGGTTAACTTCCATTTGGAGAGACTTGGACCTTGTGAAAAATTACACTGTGCTAGCCATTTGACTCTTTCTATTAAGTCTGTGCAAGGACTGGTATAATGAAGCTGTATGGATCATCTGAGCAGCCTCTCATTTTCTTAATACATAACTAAACACAAAGGTGAATTTCATCACCACTTATCTGGATCACTGGGCCAGATAATATCAGTGCAAGTAACCAACATTTCAAATCTGAATAGAAATAAAATGAGCAAACTACACAAGGACTATATTCAGACTGACAGCCATCAGGTTGCTCCCAGCTTTTGGTAAATTCTGTTTGAATTGCCATGCTCTGACTGGTCAGCACTCTGGCATTTAAAGGTGCTCTCAGGTAATACTGGCTGAAATAGCAGTGTTGGCAAAACATTTACTTCTACTTTACCACCTCTTTTACCATTCAATAGTTTCAGTTTTTCTGTCATTTCTGATCTTTCCTAGCTCTTAAATAAGAAAGATCAGAACAACAATGCAATGGCAATGGATGACAGATGAAGATATGAAGATCCAGGGGCAAAAAAAAAAAAAAAAAAAAAAAAAAAGAGGAGTGTTTGAAAGGTCTCAGCAGTGGGAGGGTTTTAGAATGCTAAATTCTAGTTGAATTAAAAATTCTGGGAGTCCCCAACTTTTCCCTGATGTTCTTGTAGTCATGAACACTGCATGCTTTAAATTTAAATACTGGTAAATCTAATTGTCTCTCCTGAAGTGGAACCTAGAATTACTGTGTCTTAAAGGTATGAACCAGTGCAGTGGAAGAGGAAAGAACTGAATCCTTAAGGCTATAAACAATGCTGTTTCGAGACTTCAATGAAGCCCTTAAGACTCGTCTTCTCTCAACAGTCTTCTCTTCCAGATGGCCAGTGAGGACATTCCGAATTACAGCGCATCTCAGAGCATAGCATTTTTTCTCTCAAGTGATCCCTAGGCATACTAAAGACACTATTGGGCCCCTTAAACACACTCACACATACTCCCTTCCTCTACCAGTATATGTTCTAAATTTCTCTTTTCTGGTAACATTTAAAAAAAACCAAACAATGCCAGCCAACTCTGTCCTAGTTTGTGCCTCAGATATCCAAAGTGATAACATGATTCTGATATTCTGGGTTCGATAAGAAAATATTCATAAAACCTGCATTCTTATATAAAACTATGTCAGACTGTGTTGTCGGCAAAATTTAGAAGGTAATATGATTGCTGTGACATCCGCACACTTAATTTTTCTGTACTGTAGGACTAAGTGTTATGATACTTATTTTATTAAAAAAAAAAATTATTTCAGTCACAATTTACACTGTGAATCAGACTTTGTGAAAATTTAACAGATGAAATAAGTACCTAGATAATAGTTCAGAGAGTGGTCGTCAAAGATGACTTAAAGTTCTGAGATACAGCCAGATGTATCAAGAAATAATGGAGAGAAAAACTGGGACTATTATTTATTTGTGAATTTTTCACATGATCATTTCCAGAAAACTTCCCTAAAGTCAAGGGAAACTTTTTACTAATTTGCTACTTGTTTTACTTATTTATTTATTTTAATAAACAATAAAAGGCTACACCCTTAGGAAAAATAGGAAACAACATATTTACATGGGATTGCAAAGTGTTTCTGAAGTTCATAACAAATTTGAGGCTGTGGAGAGGATAGCCCAAGGGAAAACCTGTTACTTTATGTCCTTCCTGAAGCATAAAATTCAGCACAAATTCAATAGTGCTGTCAAATGCCAAATAGTCAGGTCAATATGTTAAACAGGAAGTAGTGACACTTCTAAAGAAATAGGCCAAAGATTACAGCCAGCCTAGGATATAAACGTTAATGATTTTGCACCTTCACTCTTAGTCCATATGTGGAATAACACACTGATCAAATAACGGATACTGTAGAATTTACATCTCCCTCTCATTCAAGTGTATGTATTGGTTTTAAATGTACAGATGGAAACAAAATGTACAGAAGGTATATAAGTGAATGAGTAAAGGGAAAACTCACCAACGGTGGTGCCTTGACTGAAGCAGCTGAGGCAGTCCTCCCTGGTGAGCGATCTCCAAGAGATACTGCTCCAGTGGGAGTCAGCCCTTAAATGAGGTCTCAGAGGGGATGGAGTCAAGCTCCACCCCTTCCGGGAGCACAGCTACATCACTCTCACCTGTGCTCCCACAGCTGACCCCATACTTGCCTCAGCTGATTAATCAGAGGTTCAGGCTGTGATTACCAATCTCCCATACACTCCACCCCTTCACAGCGTGAACCAATGATTAGGTGAGTTTTCCCTTATCACAGAGACCCAACGCGACGCTGATACAATTTCCCGTCGCACCGAATGCTGATGTTATTCAAATGATGATTGGATGGGTATTCACGATCTTCCGTGGGCCAGTGCTTGATAGATGTTACTGGAGACAAGCCATCTCGAGGTGCAGGTCCATTTGCGTTTCATCAGTCCACACAAATTGTTCTCTGATGGTCCTAGAGGCTTAGAATCTTAGGGAGAGTAATACAGATGTTTCAAGGGTACCAGGAGAGGAAGGTCTGCCCTCCAGGGCAAGATACAGGCCGTATTCTTGTCTTGGGTCAATACTTCTGCTCGCACCGGATTATGTCCCGGCCTCCGATACCATACCCTCTGGCCAGATATCTGTGGCTGTATAACTATATCTGGCACCAGAGGAGGAGTCCTGATCTGCCATAGGGACATGATGGGTGTCCCTTTAGCAATAAAGACCGGAGTATTGACCACGATGTCAGTAGGCCATGTACCTATCACCGAGGGGGTAACTGAACCTCCCACCTCCAATAGTCTCCCCCAAGGTGCAAGTAGGCCACACCACTTGGGTCCTACTTGCACCTTCCAGGGCCAATTTATCTTATGGATTCCTGGTTTTAGATTCTCAGGGGCAGGGAGCAGAAGATTATTGTCATTACCAACCTGCGGTTTTACCTCATTATCAGCACCTGTAATTTGAATCCTAAGAGGGGAGGCCCATATAGTGTGTAACATTTTCAGAGCACTGGGTCTGCCATCCCGAGGTCTTTCGTTCAAGTCCCGCAGGGTTTCGTATAATCTTTTTGTCCACCCCTGCAGGGACTGGGAGTCTGTCTTCAGGGCAGCCTTAAGAATACCATTGTAGCGTTCAATAAGGCCTGCCCCTGTTGGATTATATGGCAGATGGAATCGCCATTCAATGTTGTTCTCTTCTGCCCAGCGCTGTATCATCGCTCCAGTAAAGTGAGTCCCTTGGTCGCTCTCGATGACTTGAGGTGTCCCATATGCAGACATCAGTTTAGTGAGTGCCTTAATTGTATATGCTTGATTTGCCTTTGGTACGGGATAGGCTTGCAGCAGTCCACTTACAGTATCAACGCAGGTCAGGGCATATCTCGCCCCCTCAGACCGAGGGAGGGGCCCAATGTAATCAACCTGCCATCTCTGAAGAGGACTATATCCTCTAGCAATGTGGGATGTTGTTTCAGGCAACGGTCTTGGTCTCATCTTCGAGCAAGCGTCACAGTCCTGACATGCTTGGACGATATCAGATAGCTGTACAGGCAGCCCCCATGCTTTAGCAGCTGCCCACATTATCTTTTGTCCAGCATGCCGTAGCTTCTGATGTAACCATCGGGCAATATTTTCGGATTGTGAATTCCCAATCCATCGAACTCGGGCCAGTGTGTCCGCTTCATCGTTTCCTGGTGACTGCAGGGGTTGATGACCAGAGACATGGTAGACACATACCGTCCTGTGTTTGACTGTATTCCAAATGTCTACCCACATGTCTTTCCCCCAGATCGGTCGGGCGTGGATAGTCCATTCCTGGGTAGCCCACTGCGTAATCCACAGAGTAAGCCCCCGGTACACGGCCCAACTATCCGTACAGATGTTCAGGATGCCATCACCAGGTTCTTTAGTTATAACCATCCACACGGCTCGTAATTCTGCCCATTGGCTGCTCTGACCATCCCCCTCATCAAACCAGATTGTCTCAGTAGAGGGATGGTATGCTATAGCTCGCCACTTGCTCGGGTTGCCTCTGCTGGACCCATCCGTATACCAGGCATCTTCAGGAATAGGATATCTTCCTTCCTGAACAGGGCTCTTCTCTGGTGGAGCGACCATTGGTTCTTTCGGCGTATCACTGCGATATGTCACTGGGCCTAGGATCTTCTGTAATTCCTCCTTGAGTGGAGACGAAGACAGGCTGCTTCTTTGACTTAGATAGGCGACCCATCGTGCTACCGTCTGTGCTTGGGCCACCCCTGTCTTAGGAAGGTGAGTTAGATCTCTTACCCACCCCTGGATCGGTAATGTAGTTTTAACTATAACCTCTGCTGTTTGCGTTATTGGCTCTACCGCTTGTAACGCTGAATAGGCAGCCAATAACTGTTTTTCAATCATGCTGTATCTTTCTTCTGCTCCGTGCCAAACCTGAGACCAGAATCCAATGGGGGTTCGAACAGAACTCTGGCGTTGCCACAGGCCCCAGCCAAAACCATCCTGGGTAACATGAACGTCTAGTTCAGCTGGGAGGGTCGGATCAAATATACCCAATGCCTGGGCTTGTTTAACTGCCAGCTTTGCCTGTTGGAAAGCATCTTGTTCTACCTTCCCCCAGTTCCACGATTGACCCTTCTTGGTAAGCTTATACAATGGCCTCAACAACTGAGCTAAGTGAGGTATAAAGGAGCGCCAATACCCCAATATACCTAAGAACTCTTGTAGCTGTTTCAATGTTGTAGGGACTGGGAACGCTTGGACTTTATCCACTACTGCACTGGGTAGTACTTTGGTTTTTCCGGACCAAATTACTCCCAGGAATTTTACAGATAGCCCCGGACCTTGCACCTTCTGTGGGTTTATAGCCCACCCTCT
The DNA here is from genome assembly GCF_039878825.1 of Excalfactoria chinensis. NCBI lineage: Eukaryota > Metazoa > Chordata > Aves > Galliformes > Phasianidae > Excalfactoria > Excalfactoria chinensis. Next base: position 5,393,895 of record NC_092857.1, read on the forward strand.
CTTCTGCAGATAAGCTATCAATAAATCTGCTGCTTGTCTCACCGCCTCTAATGAATCGGATGTTAACAGGAGGTCATCAATATAATGATATAAATTTACATTATGTGGCTTCTGCCACTTAGCCAGATCACGCGCCACCAAATTATGACAAAAAGTAGGTGAATGCACGTACCCTTGCGGCAGAACCTGAAAAGTCCACTGCCTGCCTTCCCATGTGAATGCAAACTGGTCTTGTGATTCTTCACTAATTGGAATACTGAAGAATGCATTCGCTAAGTCTAGGACACAGTGATACGTTTTAATTTCTCTACTTAGTGTGTCCATTAGGGAGGCAATATTGGGTACGGCTGCATGAACGGGCGGCGTGACCTTGTTTAATTCCCTGTAATCCACTGTCATCCTCCATGTTCCATCCGATTTTCGCACTGGCCATATTGGGGAGTTGTACGGGCTATGTGCAGGCCTTATAATACCCACTCTTTCTAATTCCTGTACTGTTTTTGTTATTTCATCCTGCCCACCTGGGAGTCTGTACTGTTTTACATTAGTAATCCGACGTGGCTTGGGCAGACAAATAGGCTCATGTTTTGCATGGCCTCTCAATATTGTCTGAATTGCCCGGATACTAATGCATCTCTGCCGCAACCGGAACTCTCCCACTGTTGTGTGGAGAGCCAGACCCCACAAGATATCAATTCCCAATATGTACTCCGGAATTGGAGCAATAGATACCTTGTACTCCCGTGGTGGGAGGCGCCCGACCCCCAATTTTACCCAAGTTTGGGTGACTGGAACGGTCTGTCCCCCAAAGCCTCCAATCATTACTTTGTTCCCTCTGAATTTTGTTGGGTCTCCATATATTATAGATGTTTCCGCCCCAGTATCAACGAGGGCCATAACCTTCTGCACATTTTCTCGGGACCAATATATTGTCAATTCCACATAGGGCCTCCGGTCCCGTCTAGAGGCCCTAGGGTGACTGACGTCCCTCATCACGCCATAAACTGGGCCAGATTCAAGTCTTTTACCTCTGATGCCTCTGGTACTGTGACCCGAGGCACCTGAGGTGGCCTCTTTTTCCTATTTGGCACGATAAAGTCTTCTAGATTCCAAACTGTTGTTGGTCGTCGTTCTATAAGCCTTATCCCCGGTCTTTTGGGGCGGTTTTGAAATTTTTGTTCATCCTTCAGCTGTTTCCACAACTGAAGCAGAACGTGATTGGGCTGCCCATCAATTTTGGCAAATTGAACACCTGCTCGGAGTAGATCATTAAACATTTGTTTTCGGGACACCCTAATGGGTCCCGCCCGAGGGGTTCGTGGAGCCGATCTCCTGGCTCGGGCTATTGGAAAAACTTCAGAATCTTCAATTACTCTAATATTGCGCTTGGTTCTTAGGCGCTCCGTTTCCCCCAGGTCCGCTACCAATTGGGCAGCATGCTGGACTGCTGCCTCTGCGGCCACTAGAGGATTCAATATAGAAACCAATGTTCCATACATATGTGAGGGAGCCTGTTGTAAGATTAGATCCCTCATTCCCGCGGAAAACTTCACCATGTCCGGACTAACAGATACATCTTCATAGACAGCCTCTCGCATGCCTAGTTCCCGGATATAATTTTGTAGGTCTTCCATAGAAGACCACATTCCTGTATGTATTGGCATGTCTGTTTTATTTGACCATACCATACGGCAGGCAGCCATTATCCAATCTACGATCGAATGATTCTCTTCAGGGAACTGGGACCCTGAGTACAATCTCTGCCTCAGGGCAGGATGGACTGTTATTGTTGCTAGCTTAGATACCTCGGAGCCGTTAACTATTACACTTTCTGCTCCCGAGTCCCATAATCGTAGCAGCCAGGCTGGGACACTTTCCCTCGGTCTTTGCCTGAAGCGCTGTACTAGATCCATAAGTTCGGTGGGTGTGTATGGACGTGCTGTTACGTGTAAATAGGAGTCAGCAGGGGTCCATTGATCAGGAGGCACCCCTGCTGGTCACTCCTGGACTTTTTTTGTTTTTTGAGTTACCATAGGACGGACTTCTAATAAGTCCGTCTTAAGTGGCTCTTCTAGGTCAGATTTAGTGACCTTAGTTTGATCCGATGTTTCAGGATCCTTACTATCATCCATTGTAATATATCTAATTTGGGGGGTGTTTGAAAAAAATGATGAATTTTTCCCCGTTAATAGATTAATTTCGCCCTCCAATTTTTCTATGCGGGCTTTTAATAATTGATTTTCATGTTCAATCTTATCTGATTTAACCTCTGCCTGATTTAAAGCATTCAATAAAGGCCAAGCAGCCATGGATGCAGCCATTTGCCTTTCTTTGGTTGTCAAAATATCTTTTTGCAACCCCTGAAAGTATTCAGTTAGATGGTAAGGGGACATATTGCCCGTTACCCGTAAGGGCCCCCATTGTTCGATAATCGTCGCTAATTGAAAATATGGGGACGCCTCAAACCCTGGTATTTGTCCAGGGAGGATTTTCCCTAAGGGGGTGATCTTCTCCCCCTTGAACCAGCTAAACACATTCCATAGGAAAGACATTTTTTTTTTTTCCGATATTTGCAGGCTCCTGCCTGGCTCGCCAAATGTATTGGTTTTAAATGTACAGATGGAAACAAAATGTACAGAAGGTATATAAGTGAATGAGTAAAGGGAAAACTCACCAACGGTGGTGCCTTGACTGAAGCAGCTGAGGCAGTCCTCCCTGGTGAGCGATCTCCAAGAGATACTGCTCCAGTGGGAGTCAGCCCTTAAATGAGGTCTCAGAGGGGATGGAGTCAAGCTCCACCCCTTCCGGGAGCACAGCTACATCACTCTCACCTGTGCTCCCACAGCTGACCCCATACTTGCCTCAGCTGATTAATCAGAGGTTCAGGCTGTGATTACCAATCTCCCATACAGTGTACATTTTAATACTGCATTTCTTTAACTGTGTTGCAGTGCTTTTTATATCCATTTCATTCTTTTTAGGGATGAATGAAAAGCTAAAATGCTCTCTGACCATACATCAAATATGTGAACAATCAAGACAATTATTTTCTGAATTCTGAAACCAGATATTACATTACCAGCACAAAAGTAGAAACTAAACTAGATATGGAAAATAGAATTATTTTATATGGCATTCTTAAATTAACCTGCTCTGGTCTAAACCCAAACTCATAAAAACATCCCATGACTCAAATTTCTTTTTTCTAGAAGGAATGCAATAGCTCTAAAAACATTTGAGATCTACAGCATAATTGACTATATGAACCATAATGAAATCTGCAGAACAAAGCAAAGGTAAGAATGCTTTTTTTTTTTTTTTTTTTTTCCCCCTTCATTCTGCTCATCACAGGCTTATATTTTATTCATATGATTAGCTGTTCTAGGCAAGCTAATTGTTTCTTACTGTGTCTATGTAGCATAACATTCTGAATGAACAAGTGTTCTGAAGTCCTGTAACTCTTCATCTCAAAGCTTCAAGATGGGACGTACATCACCTGTATGAGATCAGTTTAAAAGCAGGTAGAATTTAGAATAAACTGTGTCTTTTATAACATCAGAAAAAGTCATTTTTAAGGAATTACAAAGTGTAATTCTTTCATTTGCATGTAAGGGAGTTTTTGTTTGTTTGTTTGTTTGTTTGTTTTGTTTTTGTTTTTGTTTTTGTTTTTTGTTTTGTTTTGTTTTTTTCAAAAGCATAATATGCCTCTCTTAAAAAACATACTATAAAACTGGCTTGTGTTATCCCAAATAACCGCAACGCTAAAAGGCCTGGTAATCTACTAGCTGTGTACTGCACTGATACAGATTAACAATATAAAAGGTAAGCAATGTTTTGTATTAGCATTATATGCTATGCTAATGCAACGTTGAACCACCAAGGTAGTATTGTTAGAGTGTTAGACAGTAATGACAAAAAGAGTTAGATTATTTTCTACTTTAAATCAGTCATTATGTGGTGGTATAATTATTTGCTGTTAATAATTCTCTTTTCCCCCCCTATTGTAAAACTGAAAATGTACAAAAGTAATTGCATTGTGTTCCTTGCAGCAGGACTTCTTAAGATTAGAGTTGGTGAGGAAAGATGTGACACTCCTAATCCTTTGACATTTTAGGAGGAATGCATGAGTAATATTGCATAGCCACGTAATTAATCAACCTGAGTATGCTCTATAAAGCTTGTATTTTTACTTGCATTTGGAAGAGAAGGTTGAGTGGTGGGAGAGTTTCTGTGTTCTACCTTTCAACTGCTTTAATTACAGTGCAACATCATCTCCAGTGATTTCTGCTGCAAAATTTGTGTAAGCCTTGCATGCTAAGACTACGAGAAGATAACATTTTGGATCTGTAATGACAGTGGTTGCAGCAGCAACAAGCACAGAAGCATTTTTATGAAGCAGTATGCAATAGTTTTGAAGAACAATGACAAGATATAAGAGGAAGCTGGGACATGCTAAAAACTTTTGTCTTTTGTTCAGCAGAATAGAAATAAAGTAACATTTCAAAAAACAACAACAGGCTAATGTTAATGTCTTCTGCTTTGAAGAGATCTGGCACAGGATGTGTTTTCTAAAAGAAATACACTACCACTCTGCAGAGAGATATGTTGCCTCCCTCTGAGAAGAGGTATTGACAGCCATCCAGAGATCCAACACACCCTAAATCTGCTAGATATTATTCTTTTATTTCTAGAGGATAGGTCAATACTATCAGCTAACTTGCTCTTTTATTAGGATGCAGTGCTACCAACTTCAGTGGATACAATGCTGTAACAATAAAAATTTAAAACTATTTAAATGCTTTATAAACTTCATTAAGTGGGAATAGAATGCACTGCACAGTTTTTGCAGTAATTCCAGTTTGGATGAATTGAGTGTTAGGGGAAAATAATAATAATAATATCAAGTAAGAATGGAAGATTATCCATTAACTAACATTACATCTTTTTAAATTGATTCATTTTAAATATGGGCATATTTTCAAGGGGATATTTTAAAAAGTATGTATCAAGATCCTTCCTGTGACAAATTAAGCTCTGAACTGGACCTCCAACACCCACATCAAGAGACCTATTAAACTTCATACAGCCTTTGGTTCTGTTATATAAACATGAAAACTTTCTTCCTTCTACTAAGCATAGATGGTTTCTAGTCGCTTTTATGTTTCTGTTTTTAAAATTGACAAATGGATACCAGTAATAATAATTTCTATGCCTGGTACATGTTGATATTTTTGGTACATTTTCTCTAAAGATAAGCAGATGGGAGTTTATTAAATTCTGTAAAACTATATGTTTTAAAGAAATAGAATATTAAGGCAGCTTGTAAAGGCATGCTGTGCTAGCTTACTTTTTAACTGATTCAGAACTAAACAGATAAAATTTTAGTTGCAGATTTTGTTAATTGGTTATGGTATCGTATAGTCCTAGTCAATAACCTAATAGAACTGCGATAGGTTGCCTTCCTTACATTTATTTTCTTCACAAACAAATAACAGCCAACTTATCTGTGTCAAATTTACGTTAAGCAGACAAATTATAATAAAACACTGGCATACCTTCTTGTGCCAGCAACAGATGAGTAAATTCACCAAAGACTGACAGGTACATTCAATTTGAAATGTCAAGTATGGTAGTAAAATTTGGGTTGATTCTTTCTATCTGACCATGAAAGTCTTTATTCATGCTACAAATGCAGCACAAAATAAAGAACTGCAATAGTATTCTTCAAGATATATTTTTGTTTCTATCATTCCACGTGCAACAGTGCTCTTCAGGTGGCATTTCAAGGCTCTGTATGTAAAAGGGGAGAAGGACTGAAGGGCACAATAGGAACACAACAACTGTAACAGCCTGAAAAAATGAGTGAACCCATGCAATGAGCTGCAGTCCACACAGTTATACCTAAGACCACTGAAGACATTATCAGCGCACTGTAGATCCATTTTGTTATTATCACTGAACACCACATTTCTAATAAAAGGTAACCGTCAGGTGAGATGACAAAAAGAGAGATGGGAAAAGATTTTGGATTTGACTAATGCAACGCCAGATGCACAGAAATGTTGGATCTGGGACTGACACAGAAAAATAAATAATTATTAAAAAATAATCTAGTGGTTTTCCAGGCAGATGTCAAGTTTAAAGTGATAATGACCATTCTTGTGAAAATCTGGCTTATATACAATTTTCTACAATAAAATTGGATTCTTGCAACTGAATCTGGACAAGGCATTGATTTTGGAAATCCAGAGGAAAGAGACAAGGGCAAAATTCAGATTTTTTTCCAAAAGAAGCCTTCCGTGCTTCATCATGTTTTAGAAGATGACTATTTTGACTATTCTCTAAATCAAATTCAACATTCCTAATAATGAATAATGATGAATAATGAATAATAATGATAAATAGTAGAGTTGATCTTCTTCGGAAAGATTTTCCATAGCTTCTTTCCTTACTTTCTCTACATATGGAATGTCATAAACTGTTTGCACATGACAACAACAGCAAAAGCAACAACAACAAAAGTTATATTCAACTTTTCCATAAATCTTAGTTGTAAAATCTGTTGAACATCATCATTTTAAACACTTGGTAATAAACAGGACTGGGCATATCAAATAAAATGAATTATGAATATTTATTTAAAACACTGCAGATTGAGATTTAGGTTACATTTTATATTTGCATCTCCTAGTAACTTCTTAGTAGCACCAGGTTATGAAAAGTTAGATTGTATGACATACAAATGCTAATTCACATGAACTCATTTCAAGATGGAAATATTCTCAATGCAGCGAGCTGTTAAAGATGGGGGAAAAAAAAAACAAAACACCATCTTCAAAGTGGTGTTCTTGTGTTGTTGTTTGTTTGTTTTGTTTTGTTTTATTCTATGCAACAGAATAACTTGGGAGATAGAACTTGGGAGATCCTATGATTTCATGATCATGTGGTCTGAATGTGTTACTCCTGACAAATCAGAGCTGCTGTTAACTCCCACTCCTAAGAGAACTACAGTCACAGCCACAGCATCAAATGCTACCAAGCCAAACTGTAGTGCCTAATACTGTTTCAATTTCTAAAAGCATAGCTGTAAATCAGTGCAAACAGCAGTTAATCTGTACGGGAGCTCTCTAAAGGCTGCATTTAACTTTGAAACACATCTAATTATGTTTCATTATTAGCTTTTTGGATCCACAGTTTGGAACTCCTAAATGCACCAGTTGCATGAAGTCTAGTAATCACCTGCTGAAACGCCCCTTGTGCATGCAGCTGCCCAATTTTCACTGCTTTTTTTGACAGACCTGATCACTGCATACATAAGTAAAGAATGTAACAGCACTCTTGAAATTTGGAGAATCGGTCACTGAAGATTTCAGTATAAGAACAAATTTCCTGCAGTGAAGAGCTTGTCCAGGCCTCCTCTAGTGGATAAATGAGCTTATCACAGTTTTTAAAGCTGATCTGTTTTGTCTTTCCACAACGGAAAGCACAACCTTCTTTTCAAACTACTAGAAGCTTCTTATACATGCACACACACACACAGCTGTAAGATTACAGAACAGACAAACTAATTGAGACATCTTTTGTTTCCGGAGGGAATAGTAGTGATGAAGACATTGAAAGATCAGATGAAATCTGCCCCATTGTGTGCCTCTTGTACAGTGACATTTCCACTTTGGTCTCTTTATGTTTGAATGGATTGTTAATACAGAGTTGTGGCTATTAGAAGAGATTGATTAGTTGATATTTTCAATGCTCAGAATATATAAGTAAACCACAAGAAAAAGGTTATCCTTTGATCATTATTAATCATTTTTTCTCTTCCTCAAATCTAAAAGGTCTAAACTAATAAAGCCATTAGTACTAACAAAATAAATTGAAATTGTATCGTTTTTCCACCAGCGTGGATGGGAAATAAAAATAAAAATAACAACTATAATAATAATAATAATAATAATAAAAGATTTTGCTCTAGTATGATGTGAGTTGTCATTTTTTTCTTATTTCCTTCCTTCTAGAGTAAGAGAAGGAGAGGTCTTGATTTACATCCCAAACAGGTGATGTTCATATTTAGTTCTGCTGTCTGGCTGAAGAGCACCTGGTTTAAGCATACAAACACTGCTGAAATTCATCCACTGCAGCTATGATCCATGGAGCAAACAGGAGCCAGGGAAATGTAGATGATAGCTGACAGCTCTTTAAGAAGACAACAAGCCATGTGTCAATTGTCAGAAGAAAAAATATTCTTCTATTTTTTTTATATATATTTTTTTTTTTACCCCTTGAATCATTCATATTTCACAGATCTTTTGTCAATGGAAAAACTTATTATCAACTGTAGAAATACAGATTTCCAACTAATTCATGTCCCTGAAATTTAACCCTCTTTCTGTATTTCTTTCTTTTACTCTCACTCACTAGAAGTAGAAATTTGACCACAGGAATAGTGATATGGTTAGTACTGTGTTTAATATTAGAAAAGTTAAACCAAGTCATTGTCTTAAGATGTATTTATTGTATGTAAGAAACAGTCAAAAAGATGTGTCTGAATCTCATACTGATGTACTTTTCCACAGGTCAGAAATAGAAAAAGAAGCTTCAGGTAACTTATTCATTTTTCTAGTTTACTCTTTGGCAATGAAAATGCTGGTATTATCCATTCTGACAGCAGTGACGTAAGAGAGTTTATAGAGAGTTTATTAAAATTATCTCTCTGTACACACTGGATGAAGGAGAGTGTCCACAGAGATTCTCACAGTGTGTTTTGGATGGAGGGAAGAGTATCTGGGTACATCATAGCTTGTTTTGAGATATTCCTCAAGTAATTGGCAAGAAATCTAGAGTTAAGGGAGTTAAAATATTTTTTTGGTTTTTGGCTGCTCCCCTCCCCCCTCCCCTCTCCCCCCCTCCCCCTTTTCCTCCCCACAGTTGCATTTCTTTTTTGTGAACAACTGTCAATAGAAATATTCAAAACAACATTCATAGTGTCGATTATTATCAACAAAACGCACCTAATTTTATGCCCAATCACAAAACTCTGAAAATATACAAGTGTCTACAGCCATGGCACTGAGTGTTTTAAAATGCAGTTGTAACTACATATATAGCCAATTCTTGTGCAGAAATGAGAAGATACTTGTAGATGCTAGTAGATGCTTTGGACCATGAGTTCTGTGAGTAGACATTGTTGCTGTCTCTTGTCTTCAAAAGACCAACAGCATCTTAAGTATGATGGCATATTTTGCCTTGGAAATGTTTCTTACTTCAGAAGTGTGTTTGCGCATGTGTGTGTGTGTACAAGTGTGTGCCCTTGAATTGCTTTTTACATTGCACTTCAAGATTTGATGACTCCAAGTCATCCTGCTATAGATTCAATATTAGGGAAACAAAGAGTTATTAAGTGATAACCTGTTGGTGTATATTTTTGCTCTGTTCATATAAACCAGTGGAGCAAGATCAATTTACTCTCCGGTTGAATTGCTTTTCTTGTGGGCACCTGAAGCATACGTTAAGCAAGCAGCTTCCAAGAAACAAATTTATTTTCCTGAAATGATGGTCTTTATTGGCAACATCTAGTTCTTTTAATTTTACAGTTGGTTTACCAGTTATTATCTCTGTTTTCATGAAGCATGAGAAAAATGCTAGAACAGTTAAATGTGCTTACCATATAGTTTGTGAATTAGTGGCTCCTTAAAATTGGCAGCAGATGTGGAGCAAAACTGCACTGTCAGTTCTCCTTTCCATTTTTCTCTTCCTTCCCATGGACCCTGGGAAATCATTTTCCTGCCACAGTTTACCAAGATGCCATCGGCATGTCAGACACAGCACACAGAATGACATCAAATATTTGCTTCTATGCCTGACCCTCTCATTTAACTGTGACAAATATGAGCATGCTGAAAGTTGGGGAGGCTGTGGAAGGGAAAAGACGTAAAAATACTTCTATTTATTATTATTATTATTTTAACCTTTTATGCATCTGATAGAATGTGCCTTTTAAATGACTTGTGCAACTCTTCTCATGTGTGCTATGGGCAGAATGGCAGCAATTGCCAGTGGTGACTAAGTGAGAAGTGACACTCTCTGTCTCTCAGAGGGTTTCTTCAAGTCCAGTTTGGAACCTTTCATTACACTGCAAGAATCCATTAAGACAGAAACAAGGTTATTCCATGAAATGTTTTTGTGACTAAAGAGGACATCCAGCTCTTTAATCAGTGACAGAACATCTACTCTGACAAGACTGAGTGATACAGTGCGCTTGGCTAGCACCTTTGCAACTGAAGGGGAATATAACTTACAAGGACAGACAGTATTCTCATTAAATTGCCATTGGTTGATTCATCAATGCTCCAGTGGAAATAATTATTCTGTATATGTTTGATGTAAATGTCTATGTCAAATGAAACCTCATTTTGTATTTTGTGAATGTCTGATCCATGATAATTTGGCTAATGCCTTTAGGTCATGAGAAAACTGCCTACTCCCTTCAGTTATGACAGGGGCTGTGCTGAAAATCTGAGTGATGAGAGAAAAAGAAATACACGTACAGAGCCACAGACATATAGCCACACACATATTCATGTACAAACAAACAAACAAACAAAAAGCCATTGTAATATCAGTATAAATCCAAATGAATTTAACTTTTCCCCATGTGGGTCTGTCAGATTTTGACTAAAACAAACTGAGTGTAATTTCATTGACCTTTGCAAAGGCACCCCAGAATAATTGCCAAACAACATCTTAACCCAAAAATATCCTTTGCAGCTAGATGCTGGAAGCCACTGTGGAGGAAAATAGTTGTTTTTATATACTTAGATATGCAAATACAATGCTATATAAACACATATAAGGCTACAGATTGATTTTGGAATGAGCCCTGAGCAAACTGGAAGATGGATGCACAGTGAACTACTGAAGAAATAGCACAGAACGTTTGACGTCTATCTGAGTAGCTCTGATTTCATTTCTTCCCATTTTTTCCCAAAAGAGCGAAATTATGCTTCATATACATACCAACTATTTACCCATCTAATAATGTCTATACTAGTAATGGGTGAGCAACCCAAAGAAACTGCTCTCACTGAGAAAGTAGTAAGACACTGATTAACCCCTTTCAGTACTAAGTGAAACAGCCCTGATTTAAAGAGATTAGTGTTGGAAGTTGTTACAGTGTTGTTGCCTTCTTCATAAGCATATAATCTTAGAAACAATCTAATCTATTCTATGTAAAATGGAGGTTCTTAGTAGTTTAAATAATTGCTAGATAAATGTATCCTTGATAACACCTGTTATATCTTATTTTGTGAGAAGAGACACTGAAATCAAAGGAACCAATTACTAGATAAGGAAAAACTCTTCATTACAACCCTAAAACTTTGGCTTCTTTTTTATTATTATTTTATTTTATTTTATTTTTTCTTGCCCAGAAAATCATTTGGAGGAAAAGTGTAAAAAGGGAAAAATAAAGATGAGGGGAAGTATTGATTGAGATGTTTTCTTTCTTTGCCCAGACTTTCCTACTTTCATACTCCACTGAAACTCATGGAAAAATTGGTATTAGTGGTAACAGTATAAAGAAAGGGAGATTTAAAATAAAGAAAAACCAGTAACTACAGATAAGATGTTTTCCTTCTCAAAAGAAATAAGCATATGTTTTTACAGTGAGAACATTTTGACTGCTTGTACATTTTCCATAAGAAAATGTTACATTCTCTTTTTAAATTAATCTCTAAATTTTAGGAAAACAAAAGAAAAAGAAAATATTGACATAAGGAAATAAGGAAAGCTTGTATTAAAATTTTAGCAACAATTTTAATAAAAGATGGACAAAAATAAATCTTGCAAAGCTTTTCTGAGACATTTTTGCAAGTGTTCCTTGCTTGGAATGGACATGATTCTCAGTTCATATACAAAGTTTAATTAGAAGAAATTCATGCTGGCTTTATAGAGAAAAACAAATTTGTCTTTAAATCAGAGTTAAGAATGTAATTTTTAAAAATTTTTTATTTATTTGTTTATTTATTTGTGGTTTATTTTTTTCCAGGATTTAAATGTCTTTACTTTTTTAAATCACCGGAAGGACATATACTTTAAAGACTGTTGCTGGGGGAAAAACAGATCTCACTTCTTATTTGTATGGGAAATACATGGTGCTATGTTGAATTTCAGAATCATGTTTACCCTTTTAGACCCGTGAAGTAAAGTATACTGATTTGGGCAAGTATTTTCATTAATTAACATATGTCTAAGAATTAATCTTGAATCTCATATAATGCACTGGATATATCTTTCTTCATATACACTGTTGAGCTGCCCTCTGTTTCACTTAGCTATCAGCCATGGGGCAGTTAGTACCTAGTGAGGCTCTATCTGTTTCTCCAAAGGAGAAATGGTGCTTCTCTTTGAAAAGAACCACAGAGCTCAGAGCAACATCTTCACAGGTTAACTAGCAGCAGAAGACCAGAAAATATGAGAAAATATAAAGTTTTTGTTAATGATATCTCAAAGAGAGGCAATATGAGGGTTATCAAATCAGAATGCTTATACTTTCCTTTAATGAAGATGTGTAAAACAGCCCAAGTTATAAAATAGATAGATAGATAGATAGATAGATAGATAGATAGATAGATAGATAGATAGATAGATAGATAGATAGATAAGTGAAAATCTCATCTTCGATGAGACAAGATCCGTTTTCTTCCTCTGTAATCAGTGGAAAAGACAGCCTACCAATCAACACTTAGTAAACAATGTTATCCAGACAAAAGTTAGGAATCGATCTTTTGGATGGCTTTCCTTTTTGCATTTCTAGAATGAATGATTTTGCATTGCAAAACACATGAAGCAGCATTTTATTATTCCCTTAAATGAGGGCTTAAGGTAGGAGATGATCCTATGCAATTACTTAAATGCTTAGTTTGCTAGCTAGAAACCTATACTTAGAAAAACAGATGCAAAGAAAACCCTCAAGTGAAATCTTAGGAAGATATTTTCTCTTTAAAACTTGCATCGTATAATGAATAAAAATGGTATTAGAAGATTAAGAACTGGCAGTTATTGAACTTTGCCACTGTCAGTAGGAAGTAAGGTATCAAGGAAGAATAACTTCTTTACAACTAGAAAACTGGTTGTCACTGCATGCTACACTTAAATACATAAAAAGCAAACAAAACAAACAAACAAACAAAAAAAGCAAAACCCACGAGTGGGAGAAAATCCTTGCATCAAAGAATATATTTCCAAATTGAGGCTTGATACAGTTAATAGGTAAGCCTTTGCATATTAATGAATGATATAAACATGGATATTCCTGAATATCCACGTGTCACTCGTGGATAGCTTGTTAGATAGATGAGTGGCAGTGCTTATACACACATACACACAAATACATATTATATTACTGTGTCTTGCATCTTTTTCTCAACTCCTAATACCATCTTTGTACCCAAGACAGGAATCCTTGTCAGAGATTTATTCTGCAAATTAAATGAGCTATAGCCTCTTTCCTTATTTTAATGTACACTTTATTCTCAGAGCCACTGCTATTTAAATTTGTTCCTTAACACATGCAGTTCACTTTATTTTACTTTTACTGTGTCTGGACTATTCAGAACTGACACATATAAAAAATAGTGCCGTTTCCCTGAAATAGCAGTGCCTTTGTATGTGCAAAGCTATAAATAAATACTGGCAGTTAAACTTCTGTGCTTTTAAACTTTAGCCTCTTTATCTTTGTCACTGTTAGAGGCCCCTATCTGGTCTACCTCTCTTTTTTGCTTATGACAAAATGCTTATGCAGCAGTAATCAGTCTTGCAGCCCTACCCTCCCTTCCATTTCTTTCCTTCTCTTTTAATTTCCAACTTGCAGGAAACAGTTTCACTGGTGTCTGCTGCTACTTGGCCAACAAATCAAAGCAGCAAAGCTTGTTTCTTCCGCAGCCAGCCTTTCCCTTTCTGTGAGTCCACAATGGTTTTTAGTCATAGCCAATTAAGGAGAGCACTGACTCTTCCCACTCATTACAAATTTGATACAGTCAAACTGCATTTAAAATAATAATAATAATAATAATAATAATAATAATAAAATCTGCTTCTGCTTTGCAGTGCTTTGAAAATGTCATATGTCCAAAGAAGCATAAAAGCATTTTGGGGGTGACTTTCTACATAGTGCCATATAATAAACTGTTCCACTATCCTATTTCTAATCTTGACAAGTAGCCAGTGCTCACAGAAATTGTACAAAAATGAGGAAAACTATTGCATTTTCATTTTGTCTTACTGTACACTAAACATTATATGAACTTTCTGAGCTAAAGATCATACATGTTTTGGAGAAAAAAATCTTGCTTAGAATTAGCCAAACCCTTGAAAATTTCTGGCAATACTGACAGCACCTCTATGTATCAACACCTTCAAATTTGGAAAATTGAGTTCAAATTCAAAGTCATATGCTAATTTCTGTGATTCCAATGTTACTACTTTGACATCCTGATGATTATGATCACTTAAATCGCTTCAGATTTAATTGGCTGAAATCTTTTCAAAATCATCAGAAGTTTGCTGCAGCTACAAGCTTTCTCAGGCATATCTGTCACTTCCAAACATTACAGAGGAGCATCTTTTTGACATGTATACATATTACTTTCTTTTTTTCCTTTCAAATTTCTTCTCAATAATCTTAATACTAAAATTAATATTAGTTTCTACTTAGGTTTTCTAAATGGTCCTATTGAGATTTTTAATTCGGATATTATTAACAACCCAGTCAAGTTGAGTCATGACTGAATGTTCTCATGCATAAGTAATAAAATACCAATTCCTATTGCCAACACACTGCTTTTCGAATTATTAAAACACTCTTCAGACAATTCAAGATTATAAATGAAGTTTTAGCCTAAACACTTAGTTTTCATTTCAAGGAAATACCTTAATATGTAAACTAAACTTATATATGATATTTATCAATATATGACAGACTCAGTCCTCCTGCTTTTCTTTGAAGAAGCATATATACATACATACATACATACATATACATATATATATATATATATATAAACTCAGTCCACATTCTTCATATTAGAAACACATATACACTTTTAAAATGATACAATGCACCCTGCATCATACTCTGTGTAATGTCCATGTACACAGTGGAAGAGAGCTATGCTTATTGCAAAGAACACAGAGCTCAGATTTAATCTCTGAATTTGTTCTTGTTACTAAATAAAGTATTTGTGTTATAAGACTAACACCAAGTTGCTCAATAAACTATTCTTAGCCTTCCTCCTTTAAACACAGTTAAACTTCCCAACACTTTTTTTACACTTCTGTTCCTATGTAAGACATAAAAATTCAGGTGTCTACATGAATATACTGTTATTATACTGTTTGTTTGTTTGTTTTCATCAGAGTAACTGTCACTTGAGCAATGGCTGAGTTAGTGGAGACATCTTATTTTGTTTTACTGTGATGGTAGAACATCCTTCTCCTGTGAAGGTGTAGACTTCAGTTCAGTAGGACAGCATTTGAATCATTCAAGGTTCTGGGTGGTCAACAGGGTCCACTGAGTTCTGGTTGCTGCTGCAAGTGACAGAATGGTGAAAGGGAGAAGAGACAAGATCAGATGACATTAAGGTAGATTGAATCCCTCAGGAAGGAAGGATAAAGATGAGATATAAAATGTACTGTTGGGAATAAAATTTGGTAAAGCAGTTCTGAGTCAGAGTCAGACAAGACAAGCAATCCGTTTTAAGAAACATTCCAATCGAATTAATGGAGGCAAAGTAATAGGAAAAAGCTAAGGGTAAGGTATTTGACAAATAAGCATCATATGAAATAAGGAGAATACAGAGAAATGTAGACAACTGTAATTTAAAATGTAATTTATCAATTTATTTATCTGTATTTCCATTAGGAACAGAATAAATCAGAAAGCAGTGTTTCTGATAAAACGCAGATCAGAGGAAATTAACAGTTTCTATTTCCCACACCTCCAAAATATAAAAAGTGACTGGTTTAATAGAATTTTTTAAGAGAGAGAATATTTTTAAGACATAAATCAAAAATATATATTTAAATCTCGATTAAAAATATTTTGGACAAAAAGCTATTTTTCCCTCTCTTTGTTTGAATAAGAATCTTTAAAAGGTTGTTTCTGTGTGTGTTTTTGTTTGTTTGTTTTGTTTTGTTTTGTTTTGTTTTTGTCTTGTGCTTCCTACCATCCAGGCAGAACTAAGAAAGCAACATAACTGACAACAGTGAAAATTCCCTTCTCCAAGATACACCAGCACTTGCAACTATTTCACAATTGTTCCTGACTTATTCAGAGAAGCTATTAAGCACTACATAATTGTGAGCACATTAGAGGTAATAAGGAGAAGATCAACACACTTGATTGAGAAGATGGAAGGATTGATTTCTGAGGAGAGATGAAAAGAAAGACAGTAAATATGTATAGCTCAGTCAAATGATAGTTTGGGGTGAAGAGGATAAACAAGAAGGACTGTATTTGAAAAATGGTGTGATCAACAAGGGTCAGACATATCCAACATGTAACATTACTGAAGTCAACTTCATCGACGCTACTACAGGAAGAAATCTGGCCACAAGAAAAAGAATTGTCAAGAGAAGTATGAGGGGATATAACTGTGAAAGCCATGGAGGGAAAATGGAGCAAAAAAGAAAGCATTAAGTTGCATATCAGGAAATCTTACCAGTGACATCTAGAAGGCTAATGAAGTAGTTAATGAAGGAAAAGCACTTTGAAGATGAAAAATGCTATTCAGATGAAGATAAGTATCATTACTAAGGGTAGAGCTGAGCAAATAATTTGTGGTGAATTATGTATTCAAGCAGATAAGAGCTAGATTTTTAAAAGCACTTATGGGAATTAGATGTCCAGTAGATGAGTGATTCATGTAAGGCTATGTGCTACATTTTTTTTTAAGATGCCCTTGCAAATCCAAGAATAATATTTGGTTATACAAAAAAATAAACACAGAAACATACATACATATATATGTGTTCAGACACCCAAGAACAAGCACACAAACAAAAGATGATTGGAGAAATGCTAACAGAACTATCCAGATATCATACACATAGCAGATGGTGTAATAAATTTAAAGGATGCATAGTTCTGCCATTTTACATGATACACCTCACAATCTTACACAGAAAAAAAAAACAACAATGTTTACTGCATTACCTTGCAGAATTAAGGATCACAAAAATCCAGCCCTATCAAATATGTGCAAAATCTCAGGACAGATACAGCTGGTGTAATTCTGTACATTTGCTAAAACTGTTTGCTGGTTTGTTTTTTTTTTTTCAATTTGTACCATTTGAAGACCATAGGTTTCAAAGCTAGTACAGGACACTAAGAGCAGTCTTAAAGTCTACTTATCTCCAGAGCTCTGTGCTGCTTTCCATCCCAGCTTTATTCCCATAATTACTCTTATGGAGCAATTTGTCCCTAGTCTCATCATATTTTCGTCTTGTTGAATAAAATTTAAATTTTTCAACTGAAGAGAAATCTTGACTCATCTGTAAAGTATTGGAGTAGAAAAAGGCAATAGCCATGATAAAATTTTCAACAGTTTTAGGAGTTCTGTCTTCATTAACTTTTCTGGAATGGGATAAATGATTTAGTGTCAATGAAAGTAAGTGTCTAGATAATGTCTGTCATCTCAGTCATAACATCCTTAGGTCATCATAATGTAAGTAGTAATAAGGTAACTGTGACATGTCTACAAGAACAATGCAGGTCAAAATGGTCACTGAATTATTTGCCTTATCTGGATTTCTGAGGAAAGACTTTCAGAATGGAAGACACTTTTTAAAAAATTGTATTATTTCTGACCGTTGATGCAAACAAAAATAGTATACCTGAGTTAGAAAGAAATGGAACATTTCTTACCACTTACATTGCAGCCATCTTGCACTTACCATTACAAGTGCATTCTTGCACTTACCATTACAACCATCATAAGCAAACAAAGCATAAGGTCATATATCTGAGCATATATTCAAATGGTAGTACCCACATACTGCTCTGAATGCAGATGAAGCAAATTAATAAAAATAGCCAGAAAAAGTAAACACATGCATGCATACACACAAGCAAACAAATGAACAAAACCATCTCAAATGGGGGTATAAATGTGATAGACCTCCATTCCACTGCTGGAACAATGGAAGTTAACCTCTATGTCTCAGAAGGAATAGTTAGAAAACATTTTCTTCATTCATTGAACACTGTTCATTTCCTTCTTTTAACATAGAGTGATCCAGCTGAGCATGATTATGTGCAAGAATTAATAATAATACTATAGGAATAATATTATTATATTAATAATTATTAATTAGAATTTACTGTTGATAATATAGTATTAGTAGTGCTACCTACTCTCAAAGCCTTGGCTGGACATTATTTAGCCAAGCTGCACCTTCTGTTAGTGATCCAACAGGAGAATGCATGGGATAGATGTTAACCCAGAATCAGTTTTCTCCCTTGCAAGCCCTCAACTGGTATTAGTTTCAGATCCTCTCCTCTCTTTCAAATCCCCTTTTATCCTACCTACAGTCCATACAAGATATCTATGATAAATATTTTAGATCTGAACCTTCAGCATTTTCAAACATCCCCTCCATTCCTATTGATCACTCTGATAAGCTTTACAGCAGTGTCTACACATTTATTAAGTACAGCAAGTATCATTAAGTACACTGGTGCATAACAGTCAATGTAATTAAGACACCAAATTACTTTAAATATATGTGTCCTCTTCTAAGTCTGTTTTGCTTAGTCCAAGGCACAAAAAACTTAGAAGTATCTCCTTTGTACTGTATAACTTACCTGGCGTGCCGGTAGTTCGGGCTACTTAGCAACTCTTACCTTTTTTGTTGGGTTCTTCTTCTAAGGAAGCCTCAAGCTGGCCACTTGTCAGAGTGATACAAATGTATTTTGACATCAGTAGGACACAGAGACTGGGGTCATTTCCCTTGGCTTTTCCAATTACACAGCTTGCTGCAAGGAGCTGAATCAACCATGAATGTCATTCTGCTCGTACTGGCCGGGAGGGTGCTCTCTGTTCGGCCCTTGGCATTTAACCATGTTGAATTATGAATGTACTACCAATCTCACTGTTTGCCTTGAAGCTGGAAAGGATGAATCACAGAGACCTTTCCTGAATTAGATTTTAAAGTGGAGCATGCAATTTCTCCACCCCTACACCTCCCTTGCCTCTATTTTTTTTTTTTTTTTTTAATTTTATTCACAAAGCTTCAGTTATCTCAAGATTGAGTAGATAATAAGAAATAACATTTACTCACTATAGCATACTGCCATAATACACTGTGCTACTATCTGAATTTGTCATGTATTTTATCTAACATTAAACAAAAGTAGGAAGAGAAGTCAGGGCAAGTTCTGTATAATCAAATGACTGACATTTCACTATCTCTACCTTTAAACAATGAACTGCAGCAAAACTTGCCTAATACCATTGTACAAGATGAGACATCTCAGAAAATGGGGTTGGGAGGGTTAAAGAAGATACTAAAGTTGTCTGCATCTATATAATATGTTGAAATCTGAAAGAAAATTGATTTTTTATTTTATTTTATTTTTTCTTAAGTTCATTCTATTGTCACAAAAAATACAAAACCAGCAACCCCAGAGATGTCTGGTTATTTCTCTTCAGAATGAACAACAGCAAGTCAAACTTCCTGAAATATTTTCCTATATTCCCCCAAATCAGACAGTTGGGTAATGTCATTATGAAGGAGAAGGAGAATGGTAGAAATGAACTCAAAATCATCCATCTAACCATGTTTTGTTAACCCATGACAACATCTAACAAAAAAAGTTTAAGTGAACAGCATCATTTCTGAATGCCTCCTCAACTGTCAGAATTGAGAGATAAACATTTCCAAAGATACATTTTAGATGATAGTTGGTAGAGATCAGTATTGAGACATCCCAGTCTCTCACCATTGACTATGCAGTGAGTCTAAGGAAATGACATTTAGACATTTAATTTAGACAACTCAGTTCTGTGTCTTAAAGTTATCAGGGGGTGATTTTACACCTCTAAAAAATCAATAAATTGGGGTTTCGGTTACCAAAACATTTTCCACTGTCCCAATTTGAAATATATATATTTTTTAAATTAGAGGTTTAGATTATTATGAGTTAAAGCCGTAAATTCTTGTAATGCGTTTCAGTGAGCAGCTACTCAACATTTCTAACATTTTGGAGGTTCCAAATTCAGAGCACTTTGAAAAAGGGATGTCTTGTTTGCTAATAGCATAAGTATGAAAGTGAGCTGTGAAAGAATACATGACACATATTATTCATATCTCTGATACACTAGAATCTTGTACACCCATTTTTGTAATACATAGACATAAAAACTAATTTGCTACTTCAAATATGGGGTCACCTTGGAAAGGTGCCTCTGTCCCTTATTCTGTCTGATGTAGGAAACATCTAACCAATCTGATTCACCAGACCTAATTCAAGTACAAGTCCCTTGAGTCAAGGAAAAACAAACAAACAAAAAACAAACAAACCATAAAACCAGTACGGAAAACTGTACCTTCCTTTACATATTTTCATGTCTAGGTCCATCTACTGGTTCTCAGAAAGACTGGAAATAGCCCAGAGTAGAAGCAAGTAAAATTTTTATTTTCCATTATTTCATTTCAAACTCACACATTTCCGAAAAACAAAAACAAACACAAGCTGATGACTCTGCCGTTTTATTCTATAACTATATTATAACTGCAGATGTTCCTAAGTTCAGTATTTATTATAGCTCATTACATTGATGGAGAAATGACTATTATTTACTTTACGAATTTTCATTCAAGTAAATTTTCCATGTAAAATCCTTTTTTTTATTATTATTTTATTTTTTAAAATTTATTTATTTTTCATGTTTTAGCACACTGTTTCAGTGTTTCTGTGTCAGGGTCACAGCAGGCTGGTCACAAGCAGCATTTCCCAAGGCTTAGTCTTGGGACTGGTGCTCTTCAATATTCTTATCAGTGACGTAGATAATGGCATTGAGTGCACTCTCAGCAAGTTTGCAGATGACACCAAGCTGAGTGGTACAGTTGTTACGCAGGAGGGAAGGGGAGCCATCCAGTGGGAGCTGGACAGGCCGGAGAAGTGGGCCCATGAAAACCTAATGAGGTTCAACAAGGCCAAATGCATTTGTTACACTTGGGCTGGACCAGTCCCAGGTATTTATACAGACTCGGAGAACACCTCCTTGAGAGCAGCCCCGCAGAGAAGGTTGAGAAGCTGGACATGAGTTAGCACTGCATGCTTGCAGCCCAGAAGGCTCCAGGCCTTCCAGTTCTTGAAGGGAGCATATAAACAGGAGGGGGAATGACTGTTTGTGAGGGTGGGTAGTGATAGGACAAGGGGGAATGGTTTTAAACTGATGCAGGGGAGATTTAGGTTAGATATTAGGAGGAAGTTCTTCACTCAGAGGGTTCTGACACACTGGCACAGGTTGCCCAAGGAGGTTGTGGTTGCCCCATCCCTGGAGGTATGCAAGGCCTGGCTGGAATGCTCATAGAATAAAATAAAATAAAATAAAATAAAATAAAATAAAATAAAATAAAATAAAATAAAATAAAATAAAATAAAATAAAATAAAATAATAAAATAAAATAAAATAAAATAAAATAAAATAAAATAAAATAAAATAAAATAAAATAAAATAAAATAAAATAAATAAAATAAAATAAAATAAAATAAAATAAAAATAAAATCTTTCCTTAGGATATTTTTCATCAAACAATTGCTCTAATAAAACAATGGATAATTAATTAGTTACATAAAATAACTATGTGGTCAGATAAAAAATAGTAAAACTTCAAATAGAAGCTCCAAATAAACAGAAGTTTATGTCAGTTTATGTCAGATCCTATTGACAAATATTCAGACTCCTGCTATTTTATGTTATCTTACTGGAAGAAATGATTCACAATGCATGCAACCTTGAGTATCTTCATTACTTGACTGTCATGCTTCAGCTTTGATATGTCTGCACAGCATTAACAAACTTTAGTAACTCTACCTACACACAGGTAATTTTTTAAAGAATAATCTAAGACATTGCAATTGCAAACCATGAAATACTTCTGACTTCTGACCAACTGGTTAGATGTTTTCCTCACAAGAGAAGACCTCTAAGAGCCACCATTCAAGCCAGCATCCCTCTCAACCTGACTCATATCAGTCACTCCTTCCTTCTGTGCCATTCCTTACACCTCTTGATGTGACTTCCAAGGACAGCACAAAGTTAAGACACTAGACAAATAGAACATATTCTAGATACTCTCTGATAGGATGAAGGATAGGACAGGCATACACTTCCCTTGAGGACACAAATCAAATTATCTTCCACTATTCCTCCCAAGAGCATGCTTTAGACTCAGCAAATCAGGAAATAAGTAATAAAACCTGCATTCAGAACTGACAAATATTTCTGTATGAAGCTGTAACAAAAATGCGATTGATGTAAAGCTTGCCATGTACAGCACTGAAGGTGGGTGAATTCTGAGTGTTAGTATGTTAGCCTCAGATATATTCCATAGATCCAGTATTTACTACTTTTGTCGATTTTTAAGAACAAGCTTAAAGATGGTGCTATGTTATGTTAGCAATCTGGGCCATTGTATACTCAGCTTTTAATTATTGTGAGAAATCTTCTAATCCTCAGAGATGATAATTCTAAAAATATGATCACAAGTCCAAACGGTGAATTTCTTGTTTGTACTGGAAATCATACATTCAAACAAGTAATTATTCAAAAAATTTCTAAAATAAACAAACAAACAAACAAATAAAGAAAGAAATGTTATTTTAAGTGTTTAAAAGGGTTTTGAATTCTGTTATGAAGGAGAACAGATCTACCCAGTTTTCTGGATTTATTTGTTTAGTTTTCCTTGTTAAGAGTTTGAAAGTACCAGAAACTTGAGTATGATTGTAATTTTGTTATTATCATTACTTCAGTGTGCCATCTTTTGGATTGTATCTCAAAGTCACACATCTAACAGAAAGACATTAAAAGAAATGCAAAACACTTTCTACTATACTTTCAATTTATCTAATTGTAATATTGTGAAAAAGATCTTTTTTCCATTTTACACCTTCATTATCATTCATTCACCATTTGTTATATATCACAGGATATATAGCTGATGTTAGTTAATTATCTCAGTGTAGAACATTCAGTGTTAAGGATTACTTCTTAAATGTCAGTCGTTGTAGGAGCAGTTTATCTTATTATTATTATTACTTGCACTGCCTTTGGAATTCAAATGTTGCTTATGGTTTCTTTCTTGCTAACTCTGCTTAATTATAATTTAAATTTCTTCAGGAAGGCCACACAATTTGGAAAGACTTTTTTTTTTTTTTTAATGGGATTTAAATGAAATTTATCATCTCATTTGCTTATAATTATTTTGAGGTCACTCATATCTAATGGTATAATAGTGATAAAAATTCTTTCACCTTGTCATTATCTGAATTTAGTTTAGCAATACTGTATGTGAAAACTTGTGAGACATATGAGGAAAAGAATTTCAGAACATGTCTGTTTGCAACCACTGATATTAATTAAACATTATTCCGCTTATTAAGAGTTATCTTGAAATGGAAATATAAAAATACTTAAAATATGTTTGCAACTTTTCTAGAAGATCTAACATTTCAGTGACCACAGCAGAGAATTCTTTTTTAATGATTTGCAATTGATTTAAAAAGCGAAATTATTAAAAAGTAGATCCAAAGTATTAATTAGAAGAAGATTTAAACTACACACCACTACTTCTTGCCATAGCCAAGACTCTCCAACACCAATCTGTGATAGATTTTACCAGTGCAAAATGCAGTATCATGTACATCCATCACTCTTCTTTCTATGGTGCATCCAAAACATCCCCCATAGTTTATTTAAGTCTGTCTATGCCTTACAGCCAGTCAAGCAAAAAGATACCATATAGTGAGATGACATATTTGGAGGGAATACTAACTGGATCTCCATGTGATGCACAATGGGTGGTTCTGGCTGATCTGTTCAGTGGAAACTGTGGAATTAGAGGTGACACTTAGTGCTGCTCCTCAGCATAGATTACAAAAATGTACCAAAGGCTGTCTCGCTACAGTTCAGTCCATACCAGAATATTTTAACCACCCAGAGAAGTTCATTACAACTCAGCGCTACAGTGAGTGTCCCTTAGTTTCTTCTGTCAGAGGATTAAGGAGTTAGTGCCAAGAGAGCAGCCTTGAAGGCAGTCTTGACCACATATTCATGCTAAGTCCATGCAATCTACATCCAAGAACAGTCATTGCATTTGACTGTTGATTAAGACAGCAACTTGGATTCCTCTTTCTGATGCAGCTGTATCACAAGTAGATGGGCTTCTCTCATGCATGAACTCCACCATCCGTCAAGTCACAGGCTCACTGCTCAGCTTATGCATTACCTTTTTGACCACTGACCATTTCCCAGACACTAATTGGAACAAAATGAAAACTACAGGAATGAGCGGATAACTCTGATAACTTCTGGGAGTAGAGAAAATGACACCAAGTTCAACCAGCTAGTCCATAATATTGTACAGCACTACTTCAAAAAGCATTTTATTATCCCATGTCCTGGAAGAACTAAAATATCTGGGGGCACTCAAGTAACTCAGTGTTTGAATATCTTATAGCTGAGAGGATGTGGGATTTTGTTCAATGATCAAATGTCATGATTGAATTTTCTGAGAAAAACAGATACGCCTCACATTAATTATCATATAAGCAAGCATCACGAACAGAACAGATTTTTTTAATGCGTTCCATCAGAGTTCATGAATTAGGTCAATGCAAAATAATCCAGAAATGTTAAAGCATTGTAGAGAAATAAATTGAATCTTAATGTTGATGATTTTGGAGAGGCAGTTACCACTTCTTGAATTATGTATCAACAAAGTACCACAGTTTTAGATTTCACCATTTACCACAGAATTATATCATCCTTAGAGCTGGAAGGGACTTTTAAAGGTAATCTATCTAGTCTAAATCCCCTGCATTGAAAAGAAACACCCAAAGCTATTTCTGATCACTCAGAGCCTGGTCTAGTCCATCTATGCTCTACAAGTTTGAAAACGTTTCCCCTTGTCCTATCATAGCAAACCCTGCTAAAGAGTCCATCCCTCTCTTTTCCATGGCTCCCCATTTGATATTGCAAGGCCACCATCAGGTCACCTCTAAGCTTTCTCTTCTCCAGGCAGAACAGCACTAGCTCTCTCAGCCTGTTCTTGTAGAAATGTTCCATCCTTTGGATCACTTTTGTGGCCCTTCTCTGGACATGCTCTCCAACAGGTCCATATCTCTTCTATACAGAGTGCTCCAGATCTGGATGCAGTACTCATGGTGGGACCTCACCAATACATAGTAGAGGAGCAGGATCACATTCCTCAGCCTGCTGGTCACTTTTCATTTGATGCTGACTAAGATATGGTAGGCTTTCTGGGCTGTGAGGACACACTGCTGGATCATAACCAGCTTCCCATTCACTAGTTTCCCCACATTATTTTCAGCAAGGCTGTGCTCAATCCTGTCATCACTCATCTTGTTCTTAAAGTGGAGGTTGCCTTGACCCAGGTGCCAGACCTTGCACTTGGATGTGTTGAAACTCATGAGGTTCTGCTGGGCCCACTTTGTAGCCAGTCTAGGTTCATCTAGAGGGCATGCCAATGGCACCCACAGCTTGGTGTCATCCGCAAATTTGCTGAGGGTACACTCAACCCCTGTTGATTTCACTGATGAAGATATTAAAGAATACTGGCCAGAGCACTGACCCCTGTGGGACACCACTCAACAGTGATCTCCAATCAGACACAGACATTGACTACCACACTTTGGATTTGATCCTGAAAACAGTTCTTTATCTTTCAAACATTCCACCCACAAAATCCATGTATTTCCAATTTAGAGATAAGAATTTTGTGTGGTGCCACTTCAAAAGATTTTCTGAAGTCTAGACAGGTGACATCAGTGGCTCTTCCCTTGTTCATTGATGTAGTTATGCCATCATGAAAGGCTACAAGGCTAGTCAGGCAGGATTTGTCCTTGGAGAACCAGTTCTGGTTTTTCCATTTCACCTCCCTGTGCTCCATGTACATTAGCATAGTTTGCAGGAGTATCTGCTCTACAACCTTTTCCAGAACAGAGATGAGAGTCATAGGTTGTGTAGTCCCATCAGATGGAATCCCTTTCTTCTGCCATATCAAATACATCACTGATCTTGGTGTTAACAAGAAACTTGTTGAGGATGTGTTTGATCCTACTGTCTATGCCACTGATAAACATGCTGAAGAGTACTGGTCAAAAGACCTGGGGAATGCCATTCTCCACTGGCCTCCAGCCTCCACTCAAACACAAAGCCATTAACCACAACCTGGTTGTGACCAACTAGAAGGCTGCTAGATTGGTAAGGCATGACCTTCCATTGGTGAAGCTGTGCTAGCTGTCACAGATCACCTTCTTGCACCTCATATGCTTTTACATATCTTCCAGGAGGACTGGCTCCTCACAGAAGTGAGGCTGACCAGCCTGTAATTCCCCAGGTCTTCCTTCCTCTCTTTCTTAAAAATGTGATTTTTCCCTTTTTCCAGTCACCAGTGCTGTTGCATAACAGCTACATTTCAAATACAGTTGAGAGTGGTTCAGCAACCACATCAGTTAACTCCCTTATAAACCTGGGATGCATGTCATCTGGCCCCAAAGACTTGTTCACATTTAGTCCCATGAAGAGGACTCATACCTGTTCTGTTATTACAGGGAGGGGAAATTTGTTACCCCAATTCTCAACAAGAAGTTCAAGGATGTGAGATTTAGAGATGTGAGAAATATGAATTTTGGTGGACATTGAAGACTGAGGCAAAGAACTTACTGAGTACCACAGTCTTTTTTCATATCTGTCTTTCTTTCTTACATTCTTCCTTGATTTGGAATAGCACTGTCTGTCTATTCTATTATTTCAGTATCTAATTATTTCAGAATATATGACTCAAAGTCTCATTGACATTCAGTAAAAGTCAAGGGGAATTAGGGTTTCACCTTTTACAAATTTCCCCCAACAGCTACTTATCCCAAAATCTTTGATAAAAGACTTTGCCAGTATTCACCAGGAGCTTTCAAGAGTACTGTGCCCTGGATGTCAGCTCTATAGACGAATTAAAGTGATTTCAGTGGCGATACACTGATTTCTGTCAGCTAAGCATCAAGTTCTCAAAACACCAAATAGGTGCTCTATTTCTAGGGACAAGACACATCTGAAACTGGCAAAAGAATGTATTCAAAAGATCTTTGAATTTATGCAGCAAGTCATGCTACACTTGTTCAAAGACTAACTTACAAGAAGCTAATGAATTGTTACCAAAATTTCATGTCATTTTCGGCATCAATAACAAATATTTTAGGATTTCAGTTAGCAGCATAAAATAAATATTTCCATCATAGTCTGTTTGTTTAAACTCTTGGTTAAAACTCTCAGCTCTGTGTGTATTCTGCTATCCTGTGTCAGAGAACATTGTGTGAGGCTGCTTTTAATAGTTCTACCAGTGATACTATGTGGATAAAAACACTACAGAATGTTCTGAACAATGAAGCACTTGATACTAGAGGGGATATGTGTGTGGATGGGGAGCAAAACTCCTTGGGGATACCTAGATTATCTCAATAAATAAATAATATATTTATTAGTTCAATTACAAGGAAAAATGGAGCACAGCTTCTTTGAAGACATTATGATGTAGCTGCATATCTGCAGAATAAATATACTTGAAATAGATATTAAGAAGAATATTTGAAAAGTGAACCCCGGTCAGAAAACATCTAAAGAAGACATGGAGTATACAATCACATGTATGTGTGACTGTGGATGTGAGTCTCTGATACATCTTTGCTTCAGCTGGTCTTAGGACCTAGACTGATTCTACCCAGCTTTAAATAATCAAGTCACTGCATCCAAAAGACTGGAAACATTAGGAAATCTATAAGGGCTTTTCTGAAAGTAATCTTTCCTATTTTATTATGTTGGCCTCTGATATCAGAGGCAGATGATGGTGGTACAGCAGTAGAGGTTGAATCTTGAATATTCCATTATGTTTTGCTGCAGTGTGGTAGATGGCAGCAAAGGGGACGTCTAGCAAAATAGCATCAGACATGAAAGTGCAAATGAGGCAAGGAGGAGTGTTTGCTTGAATTCCTCCAAGCAGCAAAAATAAAATAAAATAAAATAAAATAAAATAAAATAAAATAAAATAAAATAAAATAAAATAAAATAAAATAAAATAATAATAATAATAATAATGATGATGATGATGAAAAAATCCCCACTGACATCTATCAACATCTGCTGAAAATTTATGGAGACCAAATAGTGGATGTGATCCCAATGAGATGGTGGGTGGTGTGAGTCAGCAGCAGCAGCAGCAACATGGAAGAAAAGTTAGATTCCTGACTGTCATGCACAGATTTCACATCATGAAAAGAAGAGCACCTTGATCAGCTCACATATGTGAACTGGGTAACGGTGTTGACAATGTTGAAAAATAGGTTTTGGTTGCTGAGACTTTTCACTACCAAATAGTGCTATTGTGCTCTTCCTATGTTCAGTGGAACATCCACATGAGAAAGATGACTAATAACAACAACAAAAGCCTTCTCCAAAGCCTCTAGTCACACTTTAAAAAATAGACAAACAAACAAAACAAGAAAATAAATGAAATGAAATTAAATGAAAATAAAATAAAAATAATTAATTCCCAGGTCTTAAAGTGGACTGTAAGAGAATCTGAGATATTCTGCACCTCTGTACTAGATACTAATGGTAACAAACAGAGCAAGCAAATGAAACATAATAAAAAATGAATGCCAGAATAAGTGAAGTAGTGCTTTGAGAGTTGTTTTGATTGCGTATTTATGTATTCAGTGTATTAGTGCTAGGGTAGTTTATAATATGACTCAACCTTTGTCTCTTGGTCTGCTTGTATTTAAACTCTGATGTGCAGACAATTTTTTTGTTGTTGTTGTTTTTATTTTTTGATGTTATTTACTGAATAAATTAGCTGCACTGGCCATTGACTGCCAGAACAATTAATACTATTCCTGTTAAAAGCTCTTGCTGAGACTGGTTGGTTGGTTGCACCACATATTGTTCAGCTTGACTGAACTCATGAATGCACACTGAAGGGGCTTTCCCCAGTGCAAGGATCACTGGATGAAATTCTACAGCTAATGTTAACCAGGAATTGAAAGCAGACCAAGTAATGAACCTTTCTGAACTTAAAAACAGCAAATTCCTCCTATTATGAATACCAGTTGGAGCTTGTATTATGGCTTTCCATACATTCATCTGACTAATATAGACTTTCTCATGTGAACATAATAATGCAGGGGGGCTTCCAGTAGAAATAATTTGTAAGAAACAAAGTCACTAATAGTACACTAAAAGTACATGAATTATTTTTATTTATTTATTTATTTATTTTCTGTTTTCAAATCTTTGTATCTTGTTTTTAATTTTAGTATCATCATTATCACATGTGTATGTCGAATACATACCCACCAAAAAAAAAAAAATAAATAAAATAAAATAAAAATAAAAATAAAAATAAAAATAAAAATAAAGAAAGAAAAAAGAAAAAAGAAAAAAAAGAATGAAAAAGAAGGTGTTAGGGAGGCATTTTTCTCCTTGGTCATTTTTCAGGGAACCAAACAAACAGAAGTGACTCTTTATCAATAGATGTCACAAACTAACTCTGAAAATTAACATACATCAGATGCTGCAAAAAACAGCACGTCAGCAATTCAGATCAAACAAGGATAAAGAAAGAGGATTGACAGGCTCTTCGTTATCTTTTAGAGAGGTAATTTACAGGCTTCCATATAGATAATATAACAGAATAGATTCTAGGCTCAATAACTCTCTTAAAATCCAAGGTAACCCTGTTGACTCTAGTGAAGTTGTTCTGGATTTACATAAGCATAAGTGAGAATAAATATATTTTGACCCAACTGCAATCTTTATTCCACCATTCTTTTTAAACCATCTACAGTATCTTCTGTACCACAAATGCTATACTTACGTTTAAAATATGAGTGTAAAGAAATCCAGGATGTGATATGTGTGTGATTTTCCGTATGATTTCGCCTGTCAAATCTTGTAAGTCATATCTTCACATGTTGTAAAATGAGTTATTAAAGATTTGTTTTGTAGCGAAATCAGAATGTACTTCATTATCAAAGGCTTTGTCTTGTAAAAAAATTACTCTGACAATAAGATCATACCTATATGCTATCCCAAATATCAACAGGATTGTTCCATAGCATTTCCATCACAAACAACCATTTTCATGGACTTTAGTTTAGCCCAGTTTCACCTGCCCTTAGAAAAAGTATTAATTCATCTGTATAGCATTAGATTTTCAGGTAAAATCTGTCTAACTGTACTCAACAAGGGCATTTATTTATTTATTTATTCATTTATTTATTTATTTTAGGAAAAAAGCTCATTCATTAGAAGGAAAATAACTGAATAAACCAAACAAAAAGTATGATTCAGAAGTGATAATTTTACCTGTTATATGTTTAAAATGTTTTACAAATTTGCTCTGTTCTTTCAGTTCATGGCCTAGACTTTTGTCTTTTAAGTACACTCTTTATCTCTATGGGAGCTTTTTCTAGCCATTAAAGTGGGCAACTGTAAGTCAGGACACCTGGGTTCTATTCCCAAATCCCTTCCTATTTCAAGTGGTTTGGGACTGTGTTCTTATTTACCAGGCTGTAGACAGAAACCCTAGTGGTTGCCTTCCTTAAAGGATGTTGTGAACTGTAAAGCTTAATTAATGGTCGCAAAGCACTTTCAGTACTTTTGATAAAATCCTTTTCACAAGTACACAGTAACTGTAGTAGAAATAATAGAGTCTTCTTCTGTGGTATATTTTCTACACAGCCTGGCTTTATAAGGTGCAGGTCCATGAGGTGCAGAGAAACTCAATCCTGTAAAATATATACAAAGTTCATTCATGTTCTTCACAGATGTTAACAGAAAACGAATGTGGAAATAATTTGGACTCTATAAAAAACAGCGAGGTGAATCAGATACTGTATGTCCTAAAGAATCAGATACGGCATAGTCAGCTCACTGATCTGTATCAATGCATTAATGATTTATGTAGCTTTTAATTTACAACACAGACATATCTAAAATAATCAGGTAGAGGCAAGCATTAAAAATTCACTGCATGGGTCATAAAACGATTAGTTATTCAAGTGACTTCAGATTTGTATTTCATTAAGGAATAATTTTAATTTACTTTTAAACAGTTTATATACAGAGCTTTAAGAACTCTCAGAAGCTGATTATGCAGAACTCCCACTTTTATGCATTTTATATATATGAGCCCCTTTTTTTACAAGCTGTTTAATTTGTTTGAAAGCACATGGAAAAAATATGTCTTGATAATTCAAGGGGGGAAAAATCCTTTAATTTACAGAAAAATGAAGGTCTGTTTTATTTGCATTTTTTATGTATTCATGAAAGCTTAAAGAAGATCAAAGGGGAGCCTGCTCTCCCTACTGATCTAGCCTGATTGTACCCCCCTCCATGGACTGCAGCAAGTTCTCAACTTGGAGCTGATTGTAGCTTGGCTGCATTTAAGCAGTTGCATTCTACTCAACTGCTGAAGAACTGGTCTCCTGCTTCATTGCATGTATTCATTTTGCATTGCCCTTCCTGAAATGTGGGTTCTGTAAAACAACAGCAAATGTTCAATTAATTCTAATTAGAATTAACATTCTTCAGGTATTTAGCACCTTAATTTTCCCGACTTTTGTCTTCCTCCCTTGTTTTTGTTTTATGTTTTGTTGTTGTTGTTTTTCTTACTCCTTTTGCAACAAACATTTTCAGATGTCTCCCGCAGCCACAAGAACTAACACAATTATGTCAGAAACATTGTCGTTATCAACTTTGTCGGGGAATCAGTCCATCTCCTCATGCAGGTTGCTTTGTGTTCTGATTTTTAACTATTTCTTTATTCACTTCCACATCTTATCCTGGATCCCTGTAGCTTTTAACTTAAACAGATTCCTGTCATGTGGAACTTTATTGAGGGCTTTCTGAAATTCCAGTAAATCATACTGTATGCACTGACACAGACAACCTTGTCTGTAACCTTTCCAAAGTCAAAAGAAGTTAGGCAGGTTCCTCTCTTCTGTATTCACAGTTTGACTTTATTTTCCTGTTGAGGAGATTATGAGCCATACTCCCAGCTGATGTAAATGGCTGCATCTCAGTAGAAATCAATGGGCTTATGCTAGTTTACACCCTGCCCTGCAAATCTTTGCCTTCTCCATCTGAACAAAGTTTCTACTTTTTATACATACAGTAAATATCCAAGTTTAATGACCCAGTGAACATTTACTTAAAATATGGACCCTGAAATGCATAAGTTATCCATGGCAGATTAATACCCTTGCATCTGTATTTTTACCTTTTACTCCTAAACTCTCTTAAAATGGTCTTCACATTTCCTTTGTAAAAATGAGTGATGTCAAATGACAACTAAAAATTTGTGAGAGGTGTTGATCCATTCATGTAAGGGTCTAGATCTTGTCACATTCAAAGCTAGCAGGACTCTGATTGGAAAATGAAGCATATGAATTGCCTATAATCACTGCAAAACATGCCTTTTGAGAAAGAGTTTATGGATTTTATTTTCACAGAAATCACACGTTCTTCCTATCTCATTGCTTTTTAATTCTATCTCTATTTTCACCACTCTAAACCTCCAAGACAGGAAATATGTACTTATAAGTTTAAATATGATGATGATCTAGAAATTTCTTATGCAACACAACTATTTACACCATTATTGTCCAAACTTCACCAGATAATTATACCTAATATGCATTTCATAAAATTAACACCAGTTTTGATCTTTCCAGAAAATCAGTCAAAAAGTATTGCTGAGAGCTTTTTCTCCTTTTTATCTACTACAGACAGGTGATTTTTCATGCAACCCTTTGGCACAATCCTTCATTGACTCTGTTGGGCTTGATCCATAACACTCCCATCTCTAATTTTCCTAAAAACAACATTCTAATTTCCAAATTTTGTCCTGCCCTATGTCAACGTGAAATATCACAATCCTTCTTGACTTTGGATAGACATGTGATAGCCCACATGTTACTGAAGATTGCCCAGCACAGGAAGGTGAGTTGGGAACTGGAATGAGGAGTCTGTAAATTTAGTGTACAGAAATGAACATCATTATTTAACTTACTATCATTTTGTACAAAAAGCAAATGCCTAGCATTTTCCTAGTTCTACATATAGAACTGTGCGTATAACATTCAACAAGACCTGGACAGACTGGAGAGTTGGTCAGGGAGGTACCTGATGAGGTTTAACAAGAGCAAGTATAGATTCTTGTACCTGGAGAGGAATAACTGCATGCATCAGTACAGGTTAGGAGATGATCTGCACAGAAGAGCTATGCAGAGAAGGACCTGGGTAATCTGGTGGGTAACAGGTTGGCCATGAGTCAGCATTTTGTACCCGTGGCCAAGAAGTCCTATGGTATCTTGGGACAAAGGAAGAAGAGCAAGACCAGCAGATCTAGAGGGGCGATCCTCCCCCTTTATTCTGCCCTGGCGAGGTCACATTTAGAATACTGTGTCCAGTTTTAGGTTTCTCAGTTCAAAAAAGACAGTGATGTCCTAGAAGGAGTCTTGCAGTGGGACACAAAGAAGATTAAGGTCCAGGAACACTTCCTTTATCAGGAAAGAGTAAGTAATCTGGGTCTGTACAGCCTGGGGAAAAGAAGTCTGAGAGGGGCACTGGTTAACGTTTATAAATATCTAAAGGGAGGTGGGAGGCTAATTCAGGTATCTCTGCATGACACTCTTCCATTATATGTGTATATTTCTTGGTAAAATTCATCTCATCAAGAAACATTGTTGATTCATTTGAACCATCAGGGACCTATTGCAAATCATTCCCTTTATGTAGCTCAGATAGTGCACAATAAGTCTATTTGCAACATTAATAATATTTAAAATCACATCCTCAGATATCTGAACGTTTCTGAAGACACAAGAAAAGTTATCACAGATGTTACTGTGCTTACACAGAGAACTGTGTTCAAAAGGAAAGATGTCCCTCTGCAACTTTTACACGTTATATTCAGAATGTTTATTCAGCCCCTAGTGACTCTTTACTTTTGTGTGTCACTGGATTTTAGTTAGTTATTGGAAACAGAGTGCTGCTTGCTTTGAATATCCATTCAACACAAGAATACTGAAATATTGCCCTTGAAGTATAAGTGCTTAGATATCCCTAAACTGAGGGCAAGGGGGAGAAGGGTGGGGAGGAGGAGAGGGGGCGAAATTACATTGATGGCAGAAAAAATAAAATAAAATAAAATAAAAAATAAAATAAAATAAAATAAAATAAAATAAAATAAAATAAAATAAAATAAAATAAAATAAAATAAAATAAAATAAAATAAAATAAAAATCTGCTTTGAATACTATAGATTCTTCACCTGGAAAAAAACTGTAGAACAGAGGATAAGTAGATAGATGGTTTGCAAAGTGTAAATGATAATGAAGAAATTATAATTTAAGTCTTATTGCAAGGTCACTCCTGCATGTATGGGAAATGCATTTTTGTATGGGAAACTGTATCTTCCATGAACCTAGCTGTATTTTAGCATCTCCAGTAGAAGCTGAATTGAATGATATATCTCTCCTAACTGACACAGAATTGGCAACTTCAGTCCATATGATAGAAAAATGGCAGGTTTTCCCCTCTGCTGCAATCTGCAGATAAGTCATTGCAAAAGAGATTAATCAATTAAATATTCACAAACAGAATTTCAGCAGAGCTACACCAGTTTAAGATAGCTGGGGTTCTGGCCCTATAATTTTGAATTGCTTATGGCTTGATTTTTGTTTAATTTTTCCCTGCTTTTTCTCTTGCTTTCTTTTTATTTATTAATTTATTTTATTAAATAAATATAAATATTACATATATACATATATAAATATATTTATTAAATAAATATAAATATTATATATATACATATTATATTTCTGTGTGTATATATATATATATATATATATAATTATTTTGTTCCTGGGTAGGAAATAAGGAATAATACTTTTTTTTTTTTTTTTCATTAATAAAAAAGAAAAAAGAAAGCGGAAAAATACCATAAGAACATAATTTGTCTTTATGAAGGAAAATACTGTAGATATTTTGCCAAAAAAGACACATAGTGAAAATAGATTAGTTCATTTGAGCAGTATGTGGAAAATATATATTTCCTGAAGCAGGTGGTGCGAAAGAAGAGGATAGGAAGAAAAATGTCTTGCGTAGAAAGTATTCTTCAAAATGTGATTTCTCTCATCAAGTGAGGAGGCAGCAAAACATTGCAACACTGAAAGATGCTTTGTTTCCTAGCAGGATCTCCTTGGGATTCTTCATTTATTTAGTTTTAAACACATATCTTTTGGCTAGAAATGTTTTCTAATTTTTTATCCTTAAATCTAAAATGTAGATAGAAAGATAAAAGGTATATCAGTTAATGAGAGGAAATAAAGTGAACACCACTGAAGATCTGGGGTTAAAAATAGGGTATAGTTATGTGTCAGAAAAAAAAATACAATGTTATATTTTTTGAAGAACATCTTTTATTCAACAGCCAATATTTCTTTGTTTTTGACTTTGTCTTTCTCATCCTTTATGTATACAAAAGGTGATGCAGGAACAGGCTTAATTTAGCAAGAAAAGGTGACAATATTTCCCTAATCAATATCTGATTTGCCAGAACATAAGAATCAGGGGAGACCAAACAGTCCATAACCATGTATTGAATTAACAATTCAATAAATGTTGGCTTAGTTTTCTTCTGAGGTGAAGAACTGAGACTGGAAAGGAAAGGGGGGGGATGAGGAGGAAGGAGAGGGAAAGACTATTTATGGTCTGGATCAAATTCTGATTACCTTTACTTGTAACTTTCAACTGAAATTTCTGACCAGACTCCATTTATCATCCTACCGATCATTCAAATGGTACTTTACTGAACATTTCCCATATTTTAAATGTTAGGTGTTGTTTTTGTTGTTGTTGTTGTTGTTTTTTGATTGTAATTGTCAAATAAAGACACCAAGTTAATATTTTAAAAATAGGAAAAGATAACAAAGAATTAATGTTTATGTATTTTTTCCATCCTACCATGCTCCCAGTAATTCTTAGTAGTAGGATTTGTATAATCCAACAAGAAGGAAATTGCACAGTGGAAGATCATGCTGCCCCTTCTACTACAAGTATGACCTTTCAAGGCCAGGCTGAAAATGGCTCTGGGCAGCCTGTTCTAGTGGTTGGTGGCCCTACATATGGCAGGGGGATTAAAACTAGATGATCATTGTGGTCCTTTTCAGCCCGGGCCATTCTACAATTCTGTGGTTCTCAGGGAAAGATGAGTAAAATCAGCATGTCATATGAAGAAGTAGTTTAGCTAACATCTTCATCAATGACCTGGGCAGCAGGATTGAGTGCATACTCCGTAAGTTTGCTGACGACACCAAGCTGAGAGCGCAAGTGATAAAACAGAAGGACAGAATGCCATGCAAAGGGACACAGACAAGTTTGGAAAGTTGTCTCATGACAACCTAATGAGATTCAACTACAAGGTGCTGAACTAGAGTCAGGTCAGTAGCAGATACATGTACAGACTGGGGGAAGAACATACTGAGAAGGACTAGGACATTCTGGTAGATGAAAGATTTAACATGAACCAACAGTGTACACTTGCAGCACAGAAGGCATTCTGTAACCTCACTTACATCAAAAGAGGGTGAGCAGCAGGGAGAGGAAGGTGATTATCCCCCTCTGCTCTGCCCACAGAAGGCCTCATCTAGATGGTATTAATAGCACAATGATGTTTTGGTTGTTACTAAGTAAAAGATGTGCACCTGAAAGCGGGACCAGACCATTCAGTGGAGAAGCTGGTGACACCGAGTTGCTAGCTAGATGTTGGTCAGTCAGCACTTGTATTGTTAGCTACACATCAGTTGTTAGGAGATAAGTAATTGTATTGTGGATATCTATGTATATTACTGTCATTGCCTTTTTATTTATTTTATTTTTCTGTCCTAGTAGATAACTTATTTTAACACGAGTTCTGTTTTGTTTTCAGATCTCTTCCTCATCCAAATTCTGTGGGAGTGGGGTCTGTAACTGCCTGTGAAGTTAAAATACAGTATCTATGAAGAAATGTGAAATGAGATGGACTTGCTCATTGTGGAGAAGGCTCCAGAAAGAATTCATCCTAGTACTTGAAGTGAGCTTGTAAATGGGAAGAATGACATTTTACATGAGCAGATGGTGATAGGACAAGGGGGAATGGTTTTAAACTGAAATAAAAGGGGAGATCTAGGTTAGATGTTTTTGTTATGTTTGGTTTTGTTTTACTCAGAGTGGTGAGGCAGTAGAATGAATTGTCCTGAGAAGTGGTGGATGCCTCATGCCTGAAGGGACATCAGGTTGAAAGGGGCTCTGGGAAGTTTGATCTAGTGTCTGGCAACTCCTCCCACATGAATACAGCTGGAACAAAATGATTTTTAAGGTCTTTTACAATCCAAGCCATTTTATGAATACCTCAGCAAAATGTGTCGTTAAATGATGATTAGAAAACTGTTAACACTTGACCATAAACATTTTCCTTGAGAATTTAAAGGCCTTGTCATCCTGGTCTATCTGTGGTGTCCCTGCTCAGTGCAGGGTAGTTGGACTAGATGGCCTTCAGAGGTCCCTTCCAACTGTAAGGATTCTATGATTCTAAGATACGCACAATTAAAAGTTCATTAACGAAGACATATAAATGTTTGAAAGTTTAAAACTTCCATACTTTAAGGAAGTTTATGACTACACAGCTGTTGGAAAAGGATTTTAAGAATGGAAATGATGCATTTATTTGTTCAAAGTTCAGTTAAATTTAAAGTCACAGGCCTTATTTTGAGGATTTCAGTTAAAATGTTTGAGACTTTTCATGACACCTATAGAGTCTGGAAAACAATTTCAGCAGTTCCTAATGGCTTTGCCATCTTTTGTTTCAAAAAATACTTTCAGGGGAGTAGCTAAATAAGAAAGGTATGTTGATAGAAATTCTTAGATTTGGTAGATACTTCCATTAGCTTCTCATTTAAACATGAATAATGCATTTCTATCTAAGTCTATCAAATGTAACTGATAAACAGTTGGAAGATAAAGCACCAGTAAGCACTAAAATTGAAAGCAAAATGTTTTGAAAATGTAAGTATCAGCACTATGATTTTCCAACATTAAAAAAAATCCCTTTTCTGTTCTATGTAGGTCTGAATGCTTCTTCCCATTTACTGCAGAAACTTTTCCTGTATGAAAATGTCAGAAAGTAGAAACGTATGTAGAATTAGAAACCAGGTTGGTGAGAATAGAAACTACTTGGGTGTGGCTATGCATGCCAAATTCACTCTTCAATCATAAATTTTACTTTCCTATTTTTGGAGGTTGTTTATATAAGCATTTCTTTTTTTAATTGGAACGTGACCAGACTGCGCATATTTTACAATGCTGTCACTTTCCAGAATATCATTCACAGTTTCTTCTAATGTTCACAAACTTTAATGACTTTCTTCCTGTACAAAGTATAGGCATCTGTGTTTTTGTTTGTTTGTTTGTTTGTTTTACATATGCAATCACTTTAGAATGTTAAAAACCAGGAGGGTGGAACACCCTGCTTGATACAATACAAATACAAATGAAAAACAATAAAAAGGTATCTACTCCAGAACTAGCCTGAGATGTCTGCAAAACAGAATGCACTATGCTTTTCTGCTCTGAATGAAAATGCAGAGACAAGACGGACAAAATAGAGCAAAACAGATTTTTTTCCACAGAAAGTGTACTTATTCAGTGTTTCACTGAAGCTTATATTTCAAAGCCTCTTTGAACGGGTAGACCATTAGCCTGTTCAGAGAGTAACTTAAATTTCTTGTGCATCTAAGTCCTGAGAATTTCAGTAGTGTTGATGATTTAGCTATGGGACAAATATAAACAAACAATATTTGTTTATATAAATATTTGTTCTACAACAAATGTAGTATGAGATACTGAAACAATTGAAATATAGAAATATCTATTGCATTGTATATTGAGAATATCTAGTGTGGGGAAAAGGAGGCTGAGGGGAGACATTATTGCTCTCTTAAAATACCTGAGAGGTGCTTATCAAGAGTGGGGTTGGTCTCTTCTCACTGATGGCAAGTGATAGGATGAGGGGAAGTGGCATCAAGTTACACCAGTAGAGGTTTAGGCTGGATATCAGGAAAAACTTATTATTGGAGAGGTTATTAAGCACTGGAATAGGCTCCCCAGGTAAGTCACCATCTCTAGGTGTGTCTAAAAACCATTTGGATGTGATGCTCAGGGACATGATTTAGCAGAGGTTTGTTGGAGTTAGGGTAGTATGGTTAGACTGGTTGGACTTGATGATGTTTAATGTCTTTTCCAACCTGAGCAATTCTGAGTTTTCTCAAATCTCTCTTTCTGCAGTATATAAATCTAATCAAAAGTATCAGATAACGATTTCAGAACAATATTACCTACTAACTCTGTATTAGGCCTAGCAATTTTCAGCAACTTATTATCTTAATATATATATATATGTATGTATGTATATATATATATGCATGTATATATATATATACGCACGCATATAAAAAATGTCCCTTTACCCAATTGCTCTTTCTACAAAGACTTCCATTGTTCAGATGAATTTTTTATTTTTTCTACTTTTTCTTTTTTTCTGTTTAAAGAAAATAAAGGTGTTTGTGTTCCTTACTTTATGCTGAACTAGAATAGGCAGTTTTGAGATTAGTGCTTTCTGCATTGGCGTATACTTTATGACAACCTGATATAAAATTAAACCAAGGAGAATAGTGAATTAAGAAAAATAAATTAGGTTAAAAGTTATGTGTCTTCATGAGGTGCTGGATTGGCAGCTGTAGATTTGACCTTGTTAAGCCATGTTCTTGCTGCTGAGAACAGATGATTTTCTACAGACTTAGACAATTATTGCAGATAGTGGGTCTCTTGTTTTTTTTTCAGAAAAACATTGTTAGCTATCCTGTCTCTGGAATGCAGGTAGCAGGTTCGAACAGTAAAACCACAAATTAACAAAGAAGCAGTGGACTGGTGAACAGAGTTGGGGCAATGAGACAACCAAACAGAGACAACATTTACGGAGCGACAGTATCCCTGAATACACAGTATAACATATTGGACAATGATATAATGAAATATACTAGAACTCCTTTGATGCTGCTGAAGTTCTAGTGTATTACAGCTCAACAGAGCTCACCTTTTAATTATTCAGATTTTAATAGCAAACACAGACTCCAAATCAAAAGAAGTAGGAACTAAGGAGCCAGCCAAGCTAACAGGATCTGCAGTGCAGAAAGTAAAAGTGAGAAATTATTGCCCTAAAATTGAGAAGACACAATCACTTATTGACTTACTTTTTATCTCCATACAGAAATAGACTAGTGCCTGTACAGCTTTGGTTTGTTTGTTTCAGTGTAATGTGAACTTTTGTTAATCCAGTTTCCCTGTTCCACTCCCAGGTAGTAAAAACAACTATCATTTTCCCTTATAAAAGCTTCTGCAAAATAAAGTACTTTTGATAGAGTTATGATTCCATTTTCTATGTTTCTTAATAGTTAGGAATTTTAGCCACATACTTTCACTTGAAAAAAAATAATAATAAAAAAATTAAGAATCTTCTTGACTTGATATTTAATCACTGACATAGTTTCCATGGTGGAACTGTCTGCTCCGTGACATGGTCAGGGTTATGTAAAATGTGGTGATGAGATGGGAGTGAAAAAGGTGTAGGTATCTTCCTCTGTGTATAACTATGGCAGGATGTTTCCTATGTCTCCTATCCTTTCAGGTCTGGAAGAAAAGACTGGGAATTCTACAAAATTAAATCTTCCAGTGCTCATGTGATCCTCTGCCAGAGGTATTGGATCACATTCCTTCTTGTCTAGAGAGTTGTCTACAATTCATCTGAAGATATGCCTTAGTGGATATTCCTCTTATATGCAGAAGATTTCATAAAAAGTAGAGAAATCATTTATAACGTATCTGACCAGGACAAAGCTGTGTCAGGTTTTTGTGAAGTAGCTATATGAAGACAATAAAGCAGGTATGAAGCAAGGCATGTTTATAGGTAATACGCTTCGGAGTACTTTCCATAGTGTCTGAATGTTCAAACAGTTATTCTGTGTTTAAGTAGAGGCTGAAAGTGCTATATCTAACATCTGCATTCATAATAGAAGACTGTCCTCAAGTCAGGTGTCCTTGGAAATGTAAGTTCTCTGTTCTATGGAGGGAGTGTATATGTTTCCAGATATTTCATGGCTTCTCCTCTACGGAGGGGATAATGGCAATAGAATTTGGGTGTTCTATTCACAAAGAAAGGTCAATGGATACCTTTATAAACTTGAAAACACCCCTTTTTGCACCTTTTGATTATCAAATGTGTTGAAAGAACCAATCAATTGGATGTAAACATTTCATGTTCAGCAGTGTATAGTCATGCAGGACAGTGTATAATGAAACACTCCAAAATAAAGAGTGTACAAAAGTACATCCCTATTAAAAGCATAGATTTATTGACCTATCGATGTGTTTTAAAGGTCTCTGTTCTGAAACTAAGCTATATGTAAATAAGAACAAATGAAAGCAAAGGACAAATTCACATGAAGAACTGAAACTATATGAATCATTCAGGCTTTTCATAGCTGAACTTAAATCATTTTTATCCTATACTTGCCTCTACTCCTAAATTCTTTTCTGTAAAGTAAAGGGGGGGAAAAAAAAAGAAAGAAAAAAAAGAAAAAAAAGAAAAAAGCTGTTAAAGCTTACTTCTACAAAACCAATTTTTACCAAATTTAAAGGCTCTCTTCAAATTCCTTATTGACTTATTTGTAAATCAAAAACATTCTGAAGGACAGAATTAAAATACTTTATATCAGCTACTTTTAATTGCTTTAGAAATAAGGAACAATGAAAGATGAATAATTAAAAGAAATATTGAACAGAGATATCCTAATTTCTTTAAAAAACAAAACAAAACAAAACAAACAAAAAAGCTCATTTTCATTATTATTTTATTAATTTTAAGCCCACAGATTCTTTCTTTTCTTACAATGTGGACAGCAAACTTTGCTATCCATTCTGTGGAGACAAAATAGTATTTGAGGCGTATTGTATTGTTCTGATTTCTGTAGCTGTAAGCAGGAAAAGAAGTTAAGAAAATACATATGTACATGATTCTTCATATAAGTATATCTAAAATCTAGTGTTAACTCCCTAGCAAGACACACTGCCTCGTAACATCTTCGGAAGCAAAAAATCAGGAAATGTTTAGGATGCTGAGAAAGGATCTCTGGCAAATTTCTCAGTTTTCATATGTATATCTTATTTGAAAGTTCATTCTATTCTGCAGTTCATAGTGCCCAGAAGCAGAGCCAGTGAAAGAAGGTACTCTTCCCTGAGCTGTAACAAGTTAGAAGTTTTTCTCTTAATTTAAATGAAGATGCTGATCTTCAAGTTTGTGCAACACTGCATGTAGTTTTCTGCAATCTTTTCTTTATTACTGGGAGAGGGGAGGAAACTAAGGGGCAGCAGTATCTTAAATCATAGAGATGAGCAGATCTCATCTAACAGAACTATTAGATGCTGTATATCCAAAAGGACAGATCAAAGTTAAATAAAAAGAAGCTTCAAGGCAGTGGAAATAGAGACAATAGATTTTCACATATACCCTTTATTTTGATGCTAAAACTTAAATGGAAATAAATGGAAGCTCAGACAGCTACATGCATTTGCAAACCTGATAGATAAACTATGATGCTTCATTTCATAAGGAATTACTATCTGATGGGATTAAGAAGAAATGCAGTTTAAAAGCACAAAGTTATAAAATTAAACAGCTACTGATTTCTTACCTTTTCTGCTAAAGCATCAGATACAGACTAATGTCAGAGATGGGATCCTGGATAATAAAGACCAATTTTGTGATCTAGAATAAAGGGACAGTTTACATAACTGTAACCCATGTTGAATCACAGCACACTATTTAACTATCAAAATATTGTTTAAGGCCGAGTGTCACCAAATGACAGGCAAGTGGCAGAGTTGCATTTTCCTATTACATATTTTAAAAAAAAAAGAAAATAAAAAAAATGAACTCCTTTAAGTCTGAATGCTTCAGAATACTCTAGAAAGAAATCTTACATAAAAAAGAATGTTCAAAACATGGGAAGTTTTCGATTGTACCCACTGCAGATGAACAATGATTTGTTGATCAGATACCTGTTATTTGAGGAAAGACTAATAGTTTTGGAAACTCAACTTGACCATAATATATTTGGGGAGTACCAATTTATCCTGGTGTTTCACTTACAGTATCTTTTCAATGCCTTGCTTCCACCAAATAAAATTTGCTGTACTCTCAAGTGACAAAAGACAAAGTTGCTGGATCATTTAGCTTCTCTTAGTAACCCAAGAGAAAAATGAGAAAAAGTGGAGGGAGAATGGTAAAAGACATGATGCAAAGTTATTACTGAAGTTGTACAGATGGATGTTCAAAGAACTTCAAAAGGAAGGAGAAATTTCTTAAACACTGTCCTGCCATCAGAAGAGAACCTTCTATGTGAGATTCAGAAATGTGGATTAACAGAGAAAGATGGTTATTTTAAAAATGCTTGCTATACAGTTTTGTAATTTTTACTAATTTATTTATATGTTGACATCCACCTACTTGCTCACAGTGAAAGACATGCTTGCATCAGTTGAAATATAAGCATCTGGATGAGGGGATTGAGTGCACCCTCAGTAAGTTCGCAGACAACACCAAGTCATGAGGGAGTGCTGATCTGCATGAGGGGAGAAGGGCAATACAGAGGGACCTGGATTGATGGGCCAAGGTGAACAGAATGAGTTTCAATAGGGCCAAGTGTCGGGTCCTGCATTTTGGTCACAATAACCCCTGGCAACCCTACAGGCTTGGGAGGTGTGGCTGAAAAGCTCCCAGACAGAAAGGGACCTTGGTGTGCTGATGGACAGTCAGCTGAATATAAGCCGACAGTGTGCCCAGGTGGCCAAGAGGGCCAATGGCATCCTGGCTTGTATCAAGAATGGTGTGTTGAGCAGGACTAAGGAAGTCATCCTGCCCCTGTACTTGGCATTGGTGAGGCCTCACCTCAAGTACTGTGTTCAGTTTTGGGCACCTCAGCACAGGAAAGACATGGAGGTACTGGAGCAGGTCCAGAGAAGGGCCTGTGCCTCATCACCCTCTGAGTAAAGAATTACTTCCTGACATGTAACTGTGGAAAGGTCACTCCCCTTCTTGTACTGGACAGATGCAATAATGTCAGCACAGAGCCTTCTCTTCTTCAAGCTAAGCAAGCCCAATTTCCTCAGACTTTCTTCATAGGAAAGAACCTATCATCATCTTCATGGCGATCCCCTGGACCCACTCCAGCAGTTTGAGTCTTTCTTCTGTTGGTGATCTTTTTAAAAAGGATAGAAATAATGAATTGTCAGCTTCACCTCCTGTGAAGAAGATTATGGAGCAGATCCTCCTGGAAGCTATGATAAGGCATGTAGAAGAGAAGAAATAATACAGCACAACCAATATGGCTTCAACAAGGGCATGTTTT
The DNA here is from genome assembly GCF_039878825.1 of Excalfactoria chinensis. NCBI lineage: Eukaryota > Metazoa > Chordata > Aves > Galliformes > Phasianidae > Excalfactoria > Excalfactoria chinensis. The sequence continues at coordinate 5,438,752 of NC_092857.1, forward strand.
CCTTGACCAACTTAGCAGCCTTCTGTGATGGCATAACTACATGAGTGGACAAGGGTGGAATCACTGATGCCATCATCAAGAAAGATGCAGAACACTTGGAACGGATCCAGAGGAAGGCCCATCACTGGAGACCTTCGAGGAAGATGGACAGAGCTCTGAGCAACCTAATCTAGCTGTAGGTGTCTCTATTCATTGCAAGAGAGTTGGTCTAGATGACCTTTAAAGATCCCTTCCAACTCGAACAATTCTGTGATTCTAGACCAGCATAATTTTAGTAAGCAAAGCACGACCACCAAATCTATGTTTACATGATAGAAGAGAATGGTTCTGAAGGTAATAGATTTTGTATTTTATAAGAATTTGCATCATTAAAACAAAAAAACAAAGAGAAAAAAAAAGAAACAACAAACATTTAACTGGAAATAGATCTAACATAATACACATTTTAAAAAGCTGCCTCAAATACATTTACCTGGAAGAACAGCTGTTCTGGTCTCCTGAGTAAATAATCAAATGTTTTAAAGGAACTGCACATATACATATTTACTTGATAGAGTGTAACAAATATAGCCAATATTTTTTATCATGCTTGGAATACATAAAAATTATTTCTGCAGTGACATGAGGCAATATGGTCCTCATCATGCAAACCTGTCTTGAGGGACAGCCTTTTAGTCTCAGACAGAAAATTTGTTGTTGTTTGCATTTCTTGGGGGTAGTGGAGAAAGGAAGAAAAAGAAAAAGAGTACAAAAAATGGAAAACAACAACAACAAGCAAACAACCAGTAAGCAACACTTAACATAGCAATTCATTAAAACCAAAGGTTTTCCAAAGATAGGTTTATTTTTCATACCTCTTCTTCTATATGTGAGATTATGGGTAATGGTGAGGAGAAATCTGAGTTCTCAGAACATTCTGGCTTTACACTCTGAAAATAATATTCTCATTTTCTTCACTGTCATGCATTTGTTGCTATGTATATTCTTTCACTTTGATTGTTTGTGTTTGGTTTTTTTTTTAGTTTTTGTTTTGTTTTGTTTTTTTCTGTTTACTCACAGAGGATTATGGGAACCTAGAGTGAGAAACACATGAGGTTTCTAGTTAGTTTGAAAATGAGTGTCAGAACTTCATCCTCACAGTCACAGCATTGCAGAGGAACTGACCCACATCTTCATGCTTCAACTGCAAAGGCAACAACATACAAATCCATCTATATGTGACATGCAGGAGTGGACTGCCCACATAACAGCAAGAGCAGCTCAAAATCTGCTCACAATCTGATGGTTTTCATTGATAGCTTGTTTCAGTAGGAAAGAGAGGTAGATGATATTATGTTTTATGAACAAGCGACCTTTACTCTGAGGACTTTGCATTGAAAAACAGATTTTACTTGAAAATCATCCTCTCTGCAAAAGAAATAAGCTCCCTGCTGTAAATACCAGGAGAAAGTCTTCCAAAAGTAGCAGTGTTAGGGTGGCTAAGCTAAGGAATGGAAAGGGACTTCCTCTAATAGTAAGTTTTACTTTCGTTCACCCCTGAACATATATAGATAAATTCTCATGAATGACAAGGTGGCTTGGTTTGGAAGGGACCTCATGGATCATCAAGATTCAGTTCCCCTGCCACAGGCATGGCCACCAATCTTCACATTTAATACTAGACCAGGCTGCCCAGAGCCCCACCCAACCTGGCCGTCAACACCTCCAGGGATCAGGCATCCACAGCCTCTCTGGGCAGCCTGTTCAGCACCTCACCACTCACATGGTAGAGACCTCCCCCCTGATATCCATCCTAAAACTTCCCTCCTTTAATATAAAATCATTTCCCTTTGTCCTGCCATTATCTGCCCTTTCCAAGTGTTGACTCCCCTCCTGTTTATAGGCACCCCTTAGGTACTGGAAGGCTGCAATTAGGTCATCCCACAGTCTTCTTTGTCCAGGCTGAAGAAACCCAGCTCCCTCAGCCTGTCATTGCAGGCGAGGTGCTCCAGCCATCTGATCATCTTTGTGGCCCTCCTCTGGATCCTCTCCAACAATTCCCTGCCTCTCTTGTACTGGGGTCCCTAGACCTGGATGCAATACTCCAAATGGGGCAACCTGATCCAGGTATAGGAGCCTCTATTCATTGCAGGGGAGTTGGACTAGATGACCTGTAACGGTCCTGCCCAACTTGAACAACTCTATGATCTTATGATTCTATTATATGAGTCTGAGTATGGTATACACATCAGAAATGGTATATTGGGATTTTTCTTTGGTACCAGACTCCACATGATTCATTCAACTGGAAAAACATACAGGCTCTTCATAGCTGTAAGTAGGAAATATGATTGAAGAAACACGGCTTTAGGGAAGGGAGGGCTCATCCTTTTTGAACATTTCAATTCCATAAGAGATCTAGGACACAGGAAATGGTTGCTGACAAGATCTTGGGCAATGGAGCTCATATTAAAAATACTAATTAAAATAATTGAAAGAAAGTAGTCCTGACTCAGTTATTTGCCTCACCATGTATGTTCTGTCCATTAAAGAGAATGTCTTATATGCATTATTTCTTATATGACCTAGCTTAATTATGGGAGAGGATTTGTAGCTGTGAGGGACCTCTCATAGCCCAGTCAGATCTGTTTGTGAGATGATTTTAAAGAAATTTATAAACATTGGCTTTTATGATTTCTGCAGTTTTAGGTATCTAATTCATCATGTGACCCAGAGAGCCTATGGATGTCTGAGGTTTCTGGCCATCTTCAGGCTTTTCAGTAAAAACCTGGTCATATATACTGAACGGCTTTCATTTATGGATCACAATCCTCCCTGTGTTAGAATCAGTGTTGGAAAAATGGAAAGAGAAGCACTTTCTTGATATCCAGGTGCGGTGAAAATATATAAAGAACTAGAGTAACAATTTCAGCCTGATTAAAATATTATGCAGTAAGGTACCATTTTATTTACCTTGGTTTAAACAATAAATTATTGCTTCCTTAGCTTGTATATGTATTAAATCTCTCACAGGAGAATAGGTTTGGGAATCCTTAAATCAACCTATCAACCTATCTATCTATCTATCTATCTATCTATCTATCTATCTATTAAAGGATTGCAGTGCAAATGTTGATTGTTCGTAGGGAAACCAGGATTCAAAAATTTTAAAGGCAAACTGGAATGGCTGTTTCAGTGATAAAAATAATCATATTAATGTTTTACTGGTGTATTTGTCAGTATATTAATGTAGTTTCGCAGAATCACAGTATTACAGACACTGAAATGTATTTTAGACATCATCGAGTCCAACCCCTCTAGGAAAGCAGGTTCCCTTCAATAAGTTGCAAAGATAGGCATCAAGGGGGATCTTGAATATGTCCATAGAAGGAGATTCCACAGAACACCCTTGGCAATCTGTTCCAGTGCTCAATCACCCTTAACGAAAAGTTCTTCTGGATGTTAGTGCAGAACTTCCTACATTTGACTTTTAGGCTATTACTCCTTTTTCTATCACTACATATCACTGAGAAGAGACCAGTCTCATACGTTTGCCTCCCACCTCCATTCAGATATTTGTAAATATTAATGAGAGCCACCCTTAATTTTGTTTGTTTGTTTGTTTTTGTTTTGTTTTCCCCAGGATGAACAGACCCAGGTTACTCAGTCTTTCTTCATATGGGAGATTCTCCATACCCCTTATCATCTTTGTGGCCCTCCACAGGACTCATTCTCAGAGACCCTTGTCTTTTTTTGAACTGAGGAGCCCAGAGATGGACGTAGTATTTTAATGTGGCTTCACCAGGGCAGAGTAGAAAGGGAGGATCACTTCCCTCCATCTGTTGACCACAGTCTTTTTAATCCGTCCCAGAATATTGTACTGTATGAATTATCAGTTAAAACTAGAATCACGGAATGGCTTTGTTTGGAACATAACTTAAACATCATCTAGTTCTAGCCATTTTGCCATAGACATAACCTAGCTGAGGTCTCATCAATACATAATAGAGGGGGACAATCATCTCCCTTGCCCTGCTTGCCGCTCTTATTTTGAAGCAGCCCAGGATACTGTTGGCCTTCCTGGCTGTAAATTTTTTAATTCCTTTCGAAGAAGAAAGTGAATAATAACTTTACATTAGAGGAAACTTGTGAGTACTAAACCAAACCTAGTATATAAAAAAGATGATGGTATCTTTCTGTCTTCTTAATCTTTCCCCCTCTCACCTTCTTCCTTTGTGTGAGTGCTCTATTCTTTGCTCTGAAGCTGGAGGGTTTATAACTTTAAAATCTGTACTATTGGAGGCTAAGAACCCTTTGCTCTTTATCTGTACAAAACATCTGTAAGTCCCAAGTAACAAGCAGGAATTGGTTCAAGAAGGAACTGTAGATGAATCACTAATTAATGCTGTCTACAGTATAAGTTTGACATCTCAAGGGCAGTTAAAGAAAGAAAAGAAAAAAAAAAAAAAAAAAAAAAGAAAGAAAGAAAAAAAATTGACTAAAAATAACTTTGTATATTTAAACAATTTAAAAAAAAAAAAAATGTTAGGAGTAAAAGGAAAGCAGTATGATGCTAACTCCAGAGTTAGGAAATTAAAGGGAAGATTTTTACAGGCCCTTGGCACATATAGATCTTTAGAAGGAATCTCATGCCTGCCTGCCTTTTGAGCCTTTGAAAAGATGGCCCTGAAATCCATCATTTTCCTTTCATGTAAATGTACCATAACCATAACAAAGTCATAGAAGGCCTGCATACCCTTTGACATGAAAGAAAAGAGGGAGGGAAAATGTAAATTACTGTTGAAGAGGTTATTTAAACCAAACAAACACTGCTTCAGAAATGGAAATCCAAAATCTAGGGACTGATAGAGAGGAGCATAAATCCTAAGGAAAGCTGTTAATTCATTACTTATGGAACTAAAGGAGAATAGATTACGATCGTTTCCAGCTTGCCTTACTGCCCAGTTACTGTTAGGAGCAGAATGTTCTATTCTGCTACTAAGCATTTTGTTTTGGGGTGTTTGAGGAAAGTTCCCAGAGGTACACTGGGTACACTGCTTGAGACAGCCAAGTCTTCTGGTATTACTATTGAAAGGTGACTGCCTGGAAACTGAACAAACTGCCGCTTTATTAACAGTTGTTCAGCATTAATAAATTTAAATAAATAAATAAGAAAGAACAAAAGAACGAAAGAGAAGAAAGAACGAAAGAACGAAAGAACGAACGAAAGAACGAAAGAACGAACGAACGAAAGAAAGAAAGAAAGAAAGAAAGAAAGAAAGAAAGAAAGAAAGAAAGAAAGAAAGAAAGAAAGAAAGAAAGAAAGAGAACCCATGGAGTTTGAGTATACTTCTCCAAGTCATGGGAGTTATTTTTCAATCAGAGAAGCCACCCACCACACCTATTACCTCCAGGCTGTTTCCCGATGTTGTCTAATAAAGAACCTGAAGTCAATTTATTTAGATTATCCCTGCAGACATTTGTGTAGTCTATAGATTCTTCAGAAGAGATGTAGATAATTAGTACTAAAGCGAAAGACTTAATTTCTTCCTTTGCAAATATCAGCTGTCCCTCCTCATCAATCTACAGCAGGACTTAACCTTTTTTTTTTTTTTTTTTTTTTTTTTTTCTTTTTTTTTTTTTTTTTTCTTTTTTTTTTTTCTTTTTTTTCTTTTTTTTTCCTCTATAAGGCCAGGGTATTTCCTCAAATCCCAGTTGGGTACTGTTTATGAGAATGACTGCTAATTATGATCATGCCACTAGATTGAACTGAGCTCTTGGTCACCCTTGACTGATCCTTCCTTCATCATCCTGAAATTCTCTTTTTTATCTTCCACTGTAATTATAAAATGGAACTCTATCTAAATAAGTTCCTTTTTACAATTAACTACTAATTACTAAATTCACCCTGACACCAAACTTCACAACAGCTTTATACATGTATATAAAATTATCACATTTTGAACAGAATAACTGAAATGATTAACAGATCTTTTTTTAAGATTTTTGAATGGAAGATAAAGTAGTAAGGGTATCAACATATAAGCATATATATCTCATATGAATGCATACACACACACACTGAAATATGCATGTGGGAGGGAGGCTGGGGTTGTAAACATTTTGTTTGTTCCTGATGCTTTTTCTCTTTCATAATTCCTTATGTGTTTTTGCTTCTTTGTTTTCTTGTTTGCCTTTTTTATCTCAAGAGTGCCAAAATTTTCCACAGAAAGTTGCAATGAAAAATTGCCATGTACATGATTGTTTAAACATATTAATTTGTTTAAGCTATAATGTTGCAGTTATGCCAATATTGTACTTTGACCCCAAACAAACAAACAAAAAAAACATCCGTGTGTGCAACAAAGGGGGAGGGGCTAATGCTGCCAGTTTCCAGAAGTCCACAGAGTGATACCAGTTCAGTTCTTATAGAGTCAGGTTAGACACAGAAACACAATTAGAGACTAAGCTGCTCCAGGGAATTTCCAGTACAGGAAATGATGGCTGCCACATCTTTATGAGAGGCAAGTAAGGCTTAACTGTCACCTCTCATTTACATTGCACCATGTAAGTATAGAGATGAGGGTCATGCCCCAATTCTTTTGTCTCTGAATCCTAGAGGAGAAATTCTGCTTAGCCCCTAAGAGAGAGACAGGGCACTAAACTGCAATTATCAGTGACTCACCTTTTTTCTGGATCCATAGACAGAGGCTTGACATTTCAGAGCTGGACAGTCTGAGCTGTTTCTGCTCAGTTATTAATGGCTGAGGATGGTACAAAGTGTATTGGCAGCTGCAGCATCAATGAAGATCATAGTTAATCACAGTGCATGCAGCATGACAACTCTATCTTGTTAGGGTTTTTTGTTGTTTTTATTTTTCTTTTTTGTTTTGTTTTGTTGGGTTTTGTCGTCATCGTCGTTGTTGTTGTTTTGTTCTTTTGTATTTTTTGTATTTTTTGGTTTTTTTTAAGGATTTAGAGTTTATAAATGACATTTTGTCCCTGATGCTTAGTGCTTTTTTTAGTGTATTTTTCCAAAACAGTGGGCAATCCATTCTCCAAACAGTTAAAAACTTCATTCACAACGTAATTCATTTTGTAATTCCATCAAGATTAAAAATACCTTGGCTTACCTTCATGAATCTAGACCCCAGAGTCAACAGAACCAAAGCAAAAATGGTGACATAGCTTGACTGCCCCATATTGCATAAAAACACAGAGAAATGGTTTTCTCAAGGACGTGTATAGCACAATAGGAACAGAAATCAGATCTCCAAGTCCAGATCTAACATATTAACTACAGATCCTACTTTCTTCTCCTCTGTGCTTTTATGCTTTCATACTTAGTACATATAAACAAACAAACAAACAAGTACCATGTATCATTGAACAAATGTCTCCCCCATTTTTTTTTTTTACGTTCTTGACTTTCTGTTGCAAAGGTCATGCAGGAAATTAATCAAGGGTAAAAACGAGAATTGAAGGAATCTATAAATGTATTTCCAGCAATTTGCAACTAGAAAGTTGAATCAATATGATGCGAATTAGAAAATACAATAGGAAAACAAACAAGAATGGCATTTCTAAGTAAAAGAACGTCATTTGTATTGTGTTAAGCCTATTAGAAAAAGAAAAAAATAATCCTCCTCATCTGTATTATTTTCTCTCTCTTTTCAATTTAAAGACAAATCTCATAATTTCCCATTTTGCATATGCTAACACCCAATCTAATTTCAATAAGGATTTCAGCTTTACTGTGCCCTTGTAAGCCCCCTAACCTTTGAAAGCTGAACTGGAATTTGTCTATCATATCTATTTTTTTTGTTATTTTTATTATTATTATTATTATTATTTAAGGATCATAAAGTGGAAGTTAGGTTGCTGCATTTTCAGAGACAGATGAAGCAAAGTGTTCCGCTGGGAGTATTCAGCCCCAGTGCCTTGCTATATTATGGCATATGGAGTTGCATCTCCAGGCGCTGACATTAGCAGTCCTGCTTCAGGTAACTCATTTAGCTTTGGTGTCATTTTACAATAAATATACCATCCACCGACACAAATTAGACAGCTATTGAGATTAATTTTGAGGCACTATCGGCAACATCTTAAATCAAAAATCATTCTTTATTAGCATGCTCGGCTGTACAGTGCTCTCTCTTCCCCTTCCCCCTCCCTTCCCTGCCACAAGAATAAATGAGCCCCCATGGTTGACACAGCGCATCAAGTGTTTTATAATAGTCTAATTGTAGCTAATGGTTTGTGCAGCTAATTAAGGCCCTATGAATTACAGTAATCAGTCAGCCTCATCTTCTAAACCAGATAGTTCTATTCAAGCGTCCCTTTAGGAAGAAACACACGCACATGCTAAGGAAAAGGGAGAAAAAAAAGAAAAAAAAAAAAGGAAAAAATCTGATAAAAAAGATAAAGGAATAAAGGAAGGAAAGAAGAAGGAGAAAGGGAAAGAAATCATAACAATCTGGTATATTCATTGGAGTGCAAATAATATAGTTTTTATGCCATTTATTTGTTAGTTATTACAGAAATGCTTATGTAAACGTGATCCTCTTGCATTATGGTCTGCTTCTGCAGACCATGGCAAAAGAAAAAACCGCTTTCTTTGTTTTCATGGAGCAGTATATATATTTATATATTTACTAAATAGAGCACATTATTATTTAAGAGTATTTTCATTTGGGCAAAGAAATTTGGGTTACTTAACCAGCTACATACCTGCCCAGGATGACCACTGTGCTATCACTTCTGTGGGTTAATCCGCTTCTCTCTCCCTCCCCCAGCAGGATAATGGAAAAACTGAAGCAAGAAAACTTGTGGATCAAGGTGAAAAATAATTAAATGTAAGAGAAGAAGAAAGTAAGAAGAGTAAAACAAGTGACGTCAAACCAACCATTCACTACCTCTTATGGGTAGAATGATTCCCAGTCAGCTCTTAAGAAAAAGATAGAAAACTCTGTAATCCCCCACCTCTCACTGCTGAATGTGACCCTATATGCATGCTTATTTTTTTTGTTACCTCGGGGAATTTGTGTGGTTGTGACTCCTCAGCTCTCACACAACCCCAAACTCTTCCATAGGGGTTAGAGTGAGAAACTAAGAAGGCCCTGATGTTGTGCAAACAATGGTCACTCATAGTTAAAGCATAAGTTTGCTACTAGCATGACCAAAACACAGAAATCTAAAACACACCTTCTAAGAATAAAATTAATGTTATCCTGGTCAGACCCAGTAGAGAGATTAATTCCTGATTGTAGGTTATCCCTCATTCAGACTGTGGAGCTCTGCTTTTGCAGATTCCACATGGCAGCAAATGAAGCTAGGGATTTGTCTGGAAAATTTCCCTGACATTACCAAAACAGTAATGATGGTAGAAAGAGATATCAGTTAAGCACAACATATTGAATTCCTCTTACCTGAGGTAAAATATATGCAATGTAGATGTACAAACTTGTGATCTTATCCCTCCTGTTAGAAACAGTGGTGAGCAAAATGTAATTTAGAGGCTAAATTCCTCTTATTTATTTATATAAGTAAAGATCTGTGCTTAGTTATCTAAAGCCAGGTGAGAACAAACTCTCAACCAGCTTGTCCATGTTGTCCACCCAGAGGGTGACTATTACTCTGAATCAACAGTGAAGGTAATACAAAACTAATTTTCTTAACTAGAAGTCCTAGAAGGTCATACCTCATCTTTTGTCATATTTTATATTTTACAAAAATATTTCTCAACATGAGACAGACTTTAAACTTTAGTATGATCAAGTACAGACAGAGAATATGAGTGGTTAAGAAACTGAGATACTGTGTTAAAATTCAGCAATCCAAGCAGTAGGGCAGCTATATGCATCCACTTTGATATCATCCACGCTAGCAAACTGAACAGAGCCTGGAAGTGTTCCTAGGTATAAGAGCTTAATCATCCATACTGCCAAGTAGTTACTGTGCTCTCTGACAGGGCTATGTTGTATGTCAGTTAATACACCCACACAATAGAGAGATTAAAGACAAGAACCATATTCCAGAAAATAGATTGGATATTACCTTTTTGTATCAAAAGTTAAGTAATACACAGACAGGACATTCCATACCATTCAGCTTTAGGTTCAATTAATGATCCTGGATACACTAAAATTACTCTCGTAATTATCAAGCCCTACAAACGAATGACTTGTTAAAGTCATTGTTCTGTATCATCTCATTTGAGGTTGGACTCAATGATCTTTGAAGTCTTTTCCAACCTGAGTAATTCTATGATTCTGCGATCTAGTACAGTGCTGGTCAGTTGTATCAGAGTTATTTCCTGACAAAACCATGTTTAAGCACTCCAAGCTTTCACTGCTGTAGCACAACAGTCAGAAATTTGTCATTACTTATGATCCATTAGTATTCACAGCCTAAGACTTTAATTGCTTATGCTCTCAGCAGAACCTTTTCTTGCTGTAACTCTGAGAATCTGTTTACATTCTGGGCTGAGCAGAATGTGTAGCTTGTTTATGAGGGGACAGAAAATTGAGGCAAGCTGTGCCTTCTTTTCTGTGGCCTTGTACACACCATAAGCAGGGGAAAATTGTTCTGTTTGGTCACTTGATTGCACAGAACAAAATAAGGGGTGGTATCTCTCAGATCCTTTGACCAAGGTGATTAGAGGACCAGAATCTTGGGGTATAATTACTCACTTTCCCTGCAAAGTAGGGAACATTATTTACCTGTGAATAACTTTGACTCTGTAACCTAGTGGCAGCAATACTTGGCTAGAATGTAGGAACTCCTCATTCATTTTTGATACTTTTTTGCAGTAAAATAAAGCAGAGACAAAATCACAGCAATTCCTCAGAAACAATCAGCATTTCCTGCAACTGGAGGACAGCAGAAATGTGTAGCAAAGTAAACAATAAATCTGTACTTCAGGAATCTGCTCCTGTAAACACACTGTTATAGAGAATGAAACTGATTTTCAAGAATAGATTTAAGAAATTCTTCCTTGGTACTTCTCTATGACTTATAGGTCACTGACTTATTGGAATAACCAATCTAGAGAGAGGTGTCACTGCCTATATAGCAAGGGGATCGGAATGAGATGACCTTTATCATCCTTAAAACCATTCTGGAATTTTATGATTCTACAATATCTTGGAAATCAAAGCTGTTTAACTCCAAGTCATCTATTTTTATATTGTTAGATCATTCAATACTTAGAATTTCCACGTTTAATTTCATCTAATTTTACCTACTTTATTAATCTTAATATCACGTGGGATCTTGTGTCACAATGAGAAACCCTTCCATGCTATTGAAAACAGAGTCTTAAGATTTTTCTGGCATAAATATATAGAGATCCTCATAATCTCATGTACATCTGAATACAATGGTCACCTCAAATTCAAAGGAGTAAAACATTTTATTATTCCTCCCACTATCAGAAAGTGTTTGAAGTTCTTGATCTTGTGAAACCACGTACTACGTTTATGAGAAACTTGGAACATGCTAAAAAAAATTGTATCAACAGTTGCCGGAGGAAAATGAAAAACAAAACAAAACAAAACAAAACAAAACACTTTTTTATAAAAGTAAAGCACAAGTGTTATTCTGATTGAATTTCACTTTAGTCTCTCATTTATTTTTTTTTTCTCTCCTTCATAGTTCAAAGACAATGTTATATCTGAACGCATTTCCTGGCACACTGCAAGTTTCTTTTTACAAAACTGACTCTCACCATCAGCCATTATATATTTACAGCCTAAAATCTGGGTATTCATTTCAAATGTTGCTGTCCAGTTTCTGCACAAGAGCTATCCTTTGTTGATGCTTAAGAATGGTACTTACCCTGCTAGTAAGAGACTAATGAAACTGGTCTGAACGAGCAATAGTGATTCTAAATTCCACTTCAGCAAAGCAATGGTATCAATTAAGTACTAAATGTTAAGCATATGCTCAAGTACTCTGGTGAATCCAGTCTGAGGAAGTTTTCATTTATAAGAATAATTTGCATCAGTGCTAACCTACAGCCCACTGTTATTTATGAATGACACTTTTTGTTTACAAACTGGACTGGATGCTGTTGTCTTTATGTTGAACACAGTTCAGAAAAGACAGTTCAGTGTTCATGAAATACATATAATTTGTGATCTGTAAATGTGAATAGATTTTGTTTCTTAACAAATTAACACCTAACATAGCACACACCTAGAAATGAATGGAAACTTTGATTCATTAAACTAGATTTTGTTTGCTTGTTTTAAATGAGACCTGCTACTGTTTACTTCATTAGCTTTTTTAGATCTGGTCTCATATTCAAGCTTTTCTCTTTCTTTATATCTTGGGTTGCCATTTGCCCAAAAGGGAAATAAATACGGTTTTGGATACAAAACATGTTGTTTCTGCTTAGGTCATGATTTTCATTCAGTGCATACTTGCTTTTTGCATAAACATCTGTATCAAAATGGATGTGAAGAAACAGATCAAAAGAATGCCTGATACAATAAAACTAAGGGTGGGGTCATGCTGAAGTTTATGCTGTGTAAGATCAGAGCTAAAATTTAGAGGCATTTGAAATTCATATATAGCTAAAATCCCCTAAGTATTTGTGACTCCTTCAGTAAACTGTATTCAAAGTGAAATTATCTCCTTTTCCTTGACCTGACTATTAAGTTATCATTTCACTACAGTCACTGTAACATTTTCTAAAATTAATGAATTTATATATTAGTGATTTCTGGATATGTGTGGTTGCTTTTATCTGAAGGCACAATATTCTGTTTTATTCTCACTTTTATTTCTATTCCTACAGCTCCTAGCTAAAAGAATACCCCTAACATTGTCCGAGATTTATATAGTTTATGCGTAGCATAATATCAGTGATTGTAAATATTATTTCTTAACACTATCACAGTTACAGTAATTAATAGGATATCTAATCATGCATTAAGGAATATCAACAAGGAAATTTCCCTTCAGAAGAATCCCTTGAATTAAATGGGCAGACAAATATGGATAACAAAATAGAATAACAAAAAGTGATGTCATCTACTAAGGGTCATATAGCAAGTTAAAGAAAAGTCATAAAAATAATCCAGATCTAATCCTTTTTTCAGTGGTTTTTCATTTACATTTAAACCATAACATTGCTTAAACAGCGACTGAGTATGTCAGCTATGAGCTGATTGCACTGGGTTGAAATGTTCAAATAGTACTGGCAACATGTGACCCGTAAGCAGAAAATTACATTCAGTCATTCAGCTCTTTTAACAACTGTCCAGGCTTCCTGACTAGTAACTCGATCTCTTAAAAGTATCAGCAAGTTATTCGAACCCAGCAGCAACTAACACAGAATTCACATTTTAAAAAGCCTTAATGCAGCAATCTTTTTTGTTTTGGTTTTTGTTTTCCTCTTCTGTGAAAACAAAACAAACTAAAATAAACAAAAAAGAGAAAAACTGTAAAAGATTAGAGGCTTATACTTTATATATATGTTACATGTATATAATATATATTCATAACTTCACTTCTGCTAATTAATCATGGATTATACTGATATATCTGAAACAGAAAGAAATGGAAGTATGTGCCTTGCAGTTATTGGTATATTGAAAAATATATTCTCTCTGGAGATCTACATGCTTCCTAGAGTAACCTTTGTGTGCATTTTTCTTCACAAATGTATCAATACTGTAGCTGCTTCATAATACCAGTGACTCCTCTTCAATTTTCATTGAGACTTCTAGGATGTGCTCCCATATTAAGAAAGATATCTCATACAGACAATGAATTACAATACAGCTTTTGTGAATGTCATGCTGACATACATGTCCCTTACGGCACTTCCTAGGAGCACAAGAACCTAACTTGATTCTATGACTACACACAACAAACCATGAGCTCTAGGAGAAAGTTTATAGCTATTTCCTATAACCTGCTGGTTACACTTTAGTGAGTCTAAATCAATTTGTAGTTTGCCTTTGTTAAAAAAAGAATACACTGCTAGGTCGTGCTAGCAAGAGTCCAGGTCCTTTCCATAGAGCTGCTTTCCCCCTTCCTGTATTGGTGCATGCCCTAATTTTGCTTTCATCAGGGTGTAGTCCATCCTATAGTTCAGATGCTAAGAAAGGTGATAACTTATGCCAGTATCAATTCCTGAGTACGTACATTGCTAAATAGCTGCCTGTCAAACTTCATATGACTGACTACAAATCTTTGTACTTAGTTAAGATAATAGTTAAGAGAGTTTTTCACTGATGCTGTAATCAAGCCATTCAACACAAATCTATAATTTGGGTAGGAGGAAACTCTTTCAATGGGAAATGGTGGATGTTCAATTTCATTGAACAGGAAGTCAGTAATTTAATCATATAAAACAATGAATTTGAGAAGGCATGACTCGCCCTTCATAGATATGTGCTGCCAGTTCCCAGTCACCCTCTTGTCCTTCAAATAACTGGCAGTGCTGCCTGTCAGGGTTTCACTGCTCAGTTTTCCCTGCAGTGGAAGCAAATTTGGCCTGCCTGTAGTTGTCTAAATCTCGCTGCTTCTTTCAAGAGTAAAACAGTCACTGTTAAAAATGTTCAGGCTTTTAGAAGCTGTGTTTACAGTGACATCAGCCAAAACCTCTTGACCTTTGAATTAATCCAATCACAACATAGATTTTATATGGCTTGCTTATGTAAGTTGCATCTAGCTCTGTCCTACATTACTATAGTTAGTACTTCTCCCCCCAAACTTTGTTGATCGGCACAGGGATCTGAGATAACTGAGAGTAGAGTTTACGACAACAAAATGAGGCCACTGTATACTAGTTGGGCTTTTCCTACGGTCTCATCACAAGGCCGCCTCTTCCTAGTAGCAAGACCACAGTTTTTTTCAGTCACCACTTCCTGACAGTGTCAGTCTAGCTCTCCATCACCAGTTTTTATTCCAAATGGGATATGATCTTAATTCAATCCTTAGATACTTGGACCATGTTTCTACATTATTGCTCATAGTTCCATGTTGAACTTATCTGGCCTGCATCTATGCCTTTCTTTTTTTATGTAGATCAAGATGGACTAATTTTGTGCTTTGAGGAGTCTGCCCCTGAAAACGTTGTTGTTCTGGGAAGCCTCTCAGTATTCATATCTATCATATTATTTCCCAAACAAGCCAAAACCCACTCTCCTGAAATACAAGTTCTTAATATTGCTGCTGTCTTTACCTGTTCAATTCAACATCTTAAACAAAACAAAAGAATACTAAAAAAAAAAACCAACAAAATCTAAAAGTTTGTTTGAAGGCTTTAGCTAATTTGTTTGAGCATTCAGTGAGCTCATTCACTCATTTCTTGTCTCTGTTGTACATGTAATAAGCATTACTGTGGGCCTCAGGTAAGACTTAAGCTGGAAAGTAATTGTATAAGCTTATCAGAAGCAAGGAGAGTAGCTTCTGAAACAATAAATTTTACACAGAGAGTGTGATAAATGAAAGCATTTTCTTCTTGTTTAAGAAACTATGTTTTTTATGAGTTTACTGTAGGATATTTAGAAGGATGGAGAAATCTTGTATTTGAGATTGTAAATTTCATTGGCACTATTGTTCTCATATTCTTTTTTTAATGTTGAGATTTATTGCTATTAATTTTAAAACAATGAGAATTGATGAGAACAAAATCATCACAATGCTTCAGAATTTTCCAGAAAGGTTTAGAAATACTTTACATTTTATTTTAATTCTCCAGATCAGCTAACTTGATAAACATAGCTCTTTATGTATTTATTTTAATAAACATTACAGCACTGAGATTTTAAGCTTAATCATTTAGAGATCCCTTGCCTTTCCTTCCCTTCTCTTCCCTTGGATTTATGAAATCTGCAGACATGAATAAAATAAAATTTCTTATTATTTTATTTGCTTTTCTTTTTACAATTCTCTTATATATATAGTCAGCACTTCCTTTTCTAAACTTGTATATACTTCTTAATAGCAACATTAAGCTCTAGAGTTCAAAATATTTAAGTTTTCTTGGAATGACTGATGGCAATATTCTGAGCTCAGTTAATCTGCAAAAACAAACTGATCTCATGATGTTATTTTGAAAATGTTACTGAATATTTTTATACACATCTCTTTTTCTTAAGTCTGTTTATTAAGAAGATAAACAGCTACAGACTTCATTTTGAGTGCTGTTTTTTCACTTAAACACAGTAGAAGTAGTAAGGTCAGTTTAATTTCCTTAGCTTGTTTCATTCAAATTTCTGTGTTAGTTTCTTAACCACAGAGTTTAGCATAGGTCATTTGCAATCCGAGTATTTTCCAAGAGGGGAACAACAAAGTAAAACTGGTGGAGTTCAGCTGAAATTTATGCTGACTATGAAGGCTAGACTAGAGCCCTTTACCATCAGTAGACGTCTCTGCTTTAAGGTCAGTAAGCTGTGATTTGATTCAGTAAAATCACAGCCTTTAGTGGATGCATCACTTACTTCTGGGATGTTCTACCGACTTATTGCTTACGAGCAGAAAATAAACAGAAAAACATTTACATACAAATAAATCGCAGAATCACGGAGCTGTAGTGGTTGGAAAGAATTTCTAGAGATCATACAGTCCAGTGCCCCTGCAAAGCATGCCCCCTGCAGGAGGCTGCGCAGGTAGACATCCAGATGGTCTTTAAGGAGAATCCACAACTTCCCAGGGCAGCCTGTTCCAGTGCTCTGCCAACCACATTGTGAAGAATTTCCTTCATGTATTGGTGCAGAACTCCCTATATTCCAGTTTATGGCCTTTTCCCCTTGTCTTGTTCCCACAGACAGCTGAAAAGAGGTTGGCCATGTCACTTTGATTCCCACACTTAAGACACTATAAACATTATATTTTAAGATCACCTCTGAGTCTACTTTTCACAAGACTGAACGGACTCCGGTCAGCCAGCCTTTCCTCATAACAGAATCATAGAATAGTAGAATCAAGTTCATTTTCTCACTGAAGACTTTTCTATTTTTAGCAACTTTCTAGATAGTAGTTTAGAATACTTCTAGCATCACCAGTAAGCAGGAAAATGTAACATCAGTACACTTAACTTATTGTTCATTTGAAGGGCTTTTCCTCTGGACAGCATGATTATCTCATCAAGGAGGTGGTTAGGGGTTAGCTTTTGTTCTACCTTTGCCTTTTTTGCTCCAAATCCTTTCTTTTTCTTTTTTTTTTTTTCCTTTTTTTTTTTTTTTTTTTTTTCTTTTTTATTCTCTTCCAGAATACAGATCAAGGCAATGATGTGATGAGCAGTGAACAAAGTGTTGATCATTTTTCTGCCATATATCTCTATCAAGCTATAGGAAACCAGAGTTCTTTGTAGCAGTAAAGTGAATGTTGTATGGGTACAATTAAGCAGGTTAGGTCTGCATTTTAATACAACATATTTCTGCATGTGCAATCAGAGTTTTTCTTGATCTGTACATTATTGAAACTGATATTCAGATATTTGTGGATATATTAAAAATATATGTAACAAATCATACCAAACATTTAACCACAAACAACAACAACAACAAAAATACCGTACCACAGTATAACCTTCATTTTGAGGCAGGCACAGCTTGTGCTTCTACTTATGTTATTGAATTGCCAGCCTCCAGTTTCCACAATCAAGCCCTGAACATAAAATCCTATCTATTTTCCAACAATGCCAAGACTTCCTGAAAGTGTCCAGTGTAAGTGAAGAAGTGAGTCAGAGAACATAAATTGCAGGAAAAAAATCAGAGACTACGTTTTTTGTTTTTCCTCCAAATCATTACAGTAGAGGTCATTTCCATCATTTTCGCTCTTACAGAAACAAAATGGCAAACAGTTCCTACCTACATGCAGTGTTCATAAAAATCCACATTCAGCAGAGGTGATCAACTCTTTTACAGTTGCTATGATGGCCTTATTGCAAGAAAAAATGTTACCCATGCAGTTGATCTTTCATGAGCAAGAACAGATGAAAGTCAGAAGGTGCCAGATCTGGACTATGTGATGGGTGTAGTTGCACAGTCCAGAGAAGTTTGTCTGTGTGCTCCACAGCCTTCAAACCGGCATGGGGCCTGGTACTATCATGTTGCAAGATAGGGGTTGTTTTTTTTTGTCCTGACTCTGGATGTTTCTGCTTTCAGCTTAGTCAGTGTTGTGATGTGGTGGTCAGTGTTGATGTTTTTTTCTGTACTCCAGGAAATCCAAAAGGATCACGTCTTTCCTGTCCCAAAAGACAGTGCACATCATTACCCACTGCAGGCTGTGTCTTGAGCTTTTTATTCAATGGTGAATTCACATGTTACCTTTGGACAGCTCTTTTAACTCTGTCTCATACTAATGACAGCACATCACTTCACCAGTAGCTAGGTGATCCTGGAAACTGTCACTTTCATCTTGGTGCTTGTTCAGTAGCCTCACAAACCTACACGGTGTTCTTTCTCTTCCCTATATGGGACCTGCCTGGTACAAACTTTGCTGTATTCTATCATTTTCATTATCATTTCCAACACCTTGAAGCCAGTATTAAACTCTATATACAATTCCCCAGTCATAAACCACTGATTTGTCCAGATGAGCTGTTTAGGAATCTCTTCATTCCACTGTTTGGTCTCCATGAGCGTTCATCGAGGGTCAATGGATATCATTGGTTGCTATTTTTTCTGTAGGAAGAAATACAATTACACACATTTTCTTCATAGACACTCCCATATCAGATATAATTCTGTCAGACTGTCACTTTGATGCCATCTGCCACAGAGCAACAAAATGTAAGGGAATGTTCAACCTCTACTGCTATACTTCCAAAATCATTCTCTGATGTTACTGCCCAGCATAATTGAATAGGAGACACTACTTTTGGAGCAGACCTTGTATAAGGAGAGACTAGATCTATTTGCCAGCAAATTGCAAGTCCATGAAACACAGAAAGAATTTGTGACCAGTCTGTTCACATCTGTATCTCTCATTCTTGTTCTTCTGCTTATATGAGAAGCTAAATGATATGATTCACTCTGAGAGGAAGCTTCCTGCCATTTAGACTCTTCAATATCATTACTTAAAATACTTAGTTAATTCACATCGGCTTACCTTGTCAGTTACAAAACTTATTGAAATTTCTTTGCAAATAGAAAAATTATTTATGTACTTTCTGCAGTTTCAGAGCCTCGTGAGGACCATACCATCCCACTGCAGTTAGTCACATAAGAAACAGCAAAAGCCATTCATTTCATGGAAATAGCATAAATGAGGGAAAAGTTTGGGAGAAGAAAAAAAAAAAAAAAAAAAAGAAAGAAAGAAAGAAAGAAAGAAAGAAAAAAAGAAAAAGAGCTCAAGGAAAGGGTTGCAAGATGAAGACTCTGTTTGGAAGGAGTGACTGATGCAAATAAATTATAGATGTGGTTTGAAAACATAGGGGCAAATTCCCCATCCACCATCTTCCTGTATTGAATTGGTTCATCCATCCTTCAATTAAGGGAACAGATTCTCTTTGCAGGCTTGGAGTTAATATAATTCACTGACAAAAAGAAATAAATTAAAGCCCAGAGGAGAAAAAAGAGAAAAAGGAGAAAAACTCTATCTTCTGACTTTGAAAAACAATAAGCATTAGATTAAAAATTGCCATGATTTTACTTCAAATTCCAAAAGGATTAAGATTTTGTTGCTGTTCATTTGTTTCCTTGCATGTTTGTTTGACCATGACTTTGAAGTAAAAAAGGTCATACTAGTTTTACCTTCTCACTAATGGCCCTGTGGTAATAACTATAATTGATTGTAAAGTGTAGAGGTGTTTTGGTTTTTTTTGTTTGTTTGTTTTTGTTTTGTTTTGTTTTGTTTTCTTTTTCTTTATAGATTCAGATCCTGCAGATTAGACAGTTTGGAGATTATCAAGCAGTCACAGTCAGAACTGAAAAATTATCAGAGGATAATCTTGTTCTATTGCAAACTCCCTGCTATTAGGTATCATTCAATCATTCATTCAAGGAATTTTTATATATTTGTTCAGCTGCTCTGCATTGTTCAAGTCTTCTTCACTCCCTTTCAAATTTATTTTCATAGACTGTATAACCATTATAGTTGGTGCATAATAAGCCTTTGCTGTTAAAGAAGAACTGATCCTTTATAATTTTATTTCTATTTAAACCAAGGTCAAGGTTGAAGATTTATGCCCACACATAGAAATTATGATAATAACAATAAAAAGTTATTTATAACTTTTTCTCTTCATTTCCATGAACAGACATCTCTTACTAGTGTGGGAGTGCATCACAGAGGCCTAACCTGAATGGATTCAGAGACACGCAAGATGGAAGAAAATAGACCTGAATCCTTCCAGCTTCTGCTGGTTAAGACCACAAGATCTAGAAGAAGGGGATGTTTCAGAAATCTTGATTGAAGACATCTTGCAAATCATAGAGAGAAAGAGTATCAACATATCTATGGCTTTTACTGTGTCTTCTCATTTACCTTTACCTGAGATACCAGCAAGTAAATCATATCACGTATTTGTAAACCAAATATATACATATGGGCAAGTGAAAATAATGCATCTGCCAATGAAAATTTTGATATAGATGAGTATGTATACTCAATACCTTTTATACTCACAGTAAACTGGAAGCGATGCTCACAGTTCTCAAAAATCTTCCATCAGTTGCATAGACACATTATGGAGAGATTCTACACTGTAACCAGTTTCTTCTTTCTTCAATCTCAAATGTCCATTGCATGCTGCACTCCTGTTTTGAACTTGTAATATTGTGATCCTGTAACAACAAATGGGAACTGAGGTTTTTAGTAATGTTCATGGTAGGATTTGATATTTTTAGCATAAGTACTTTACTGGCCTGGACTCAGCATCTTCCAAAAGACTATTCTTATATTTGCAGATTCCACTATTGTTATCTGTGCAGTCCAGTGCAGCCTCTATGCAAGGTTTCCAACACAAACTCTGGCCTGGGTAGGATTTCCTAACAGGCTGATGGTTAGGGAAAGATTTTATTCTGATGGAAAATAAATACACATGTGCATATATGTGGTAAATTCTGTTTGTCTTCCAGAAGTTCTTACATTAACACTGGAAAGGAAATATTGCAGACTTCAACTGTTTCTGAAGAAGCTCTGAACCTTATGCTGATATCATAGAGTTATGGGTGAAGCCACAACAACTATGAAAGTAAGATTCCAAGCTTGAATTTACCATAGCTTGCCCAACATGTGCTGGGAATATAACACAGAACAGAAGAAGCAATTGAGGAAGTTTCTGGAGTGTATGGAGGATAATTTTCTGTTGCAGCTGGTGAGAGAGCCTACAAGAGGAGCTGCCCCACTAGACCTGCTGTTCACAGACAGGGAAGGTCTGGTGGGAGATGTGGAGGCTGGGGGCTGTCTTGGACAGAATGGACATGATGGTCATTCTGTGATAGAGTTCTTGATGCTTGGTGGAGCCAGGAGAGGGAGCAGCAAAGCTGCTACCTTGGACTTCCGGAGGGCGGACTTTGAATTGTTCAGAAAACTAGTAAGAGGAGTCACTTGGGATTCAGTCTTAGAGAGTAAAGGGTTCCAAGGTGGCTAGTTGCTCTTCAAGAAAGAAGTCTTAAAGGTGCAGGCGCAGGCTGTCCCCCTGAGCCACAAAATGAGCCAGCATGTAAGAAGACAAGTGTGGATGAGTAGGGAGCTATTCTTGAGGTTCTGGCAGAAAAAGACAATCTACTTCCTGTGGAAGAAGTGATGGGTGACTCAGAAAGTGTACGGAGAAGATGTTAAGATGCATAGAGAGAAAATCAGAAAGGCTAAAGCCCAGCTGGAACTCAACCTGGCTGCTGGAGTAAAAAGGAACAAGAAGCTGTTTTACAAATTTATCAACAGTAAGAGGAGGACTAAGGAGAATCTCCATTTTGTAGTAGATGAGGCTGGGAATGTGACCACTGAGGATAAGCAAAAGGCAGAGGTTCTGAATGCCCTCCTTTCATCTGTCTTTAAAGAACAGACCAGTCATCCTCAGGGTACTCCTCTTTCTGATCTTGGCAGGAGAGCAGACTAAACCACCCACAATTCAGGAGGAAACAGTCAGAGACCTATTGCTGCAACTGGACTGTCACAAGTCCATGGGGCCATATGAGATTCACCTGAGAGTGTTGAGGGAACTGGTGGAGGTGATAGCCAAGCCACTTCCCATCGTCTATCAGAGTTCCTTGTTCACTGGTCTGGTCGTAGAAGACTGGAGGCTTGTCAGTGTGACTCCCATCTATAAGAAGGGTTGTAAAGATAATCCAGGGAACTACAGGCTTGTTAGCCTGACCTCAGTGCCAGGGAAGGTTATGAAGGAGATTGTCTTGAGGGAGATCACACGGCAAGTGCGGGACAACTGAGGGATCAGGCCTAGCCAGCATGGGATCACAAAGGGCAGGTCCTGTTTGACCAACCTGATCTACTTCTATTATCCAGTGACCATTGTAGTGGATGAGGGAAAGGCTGTTGATCTAGTCTTACCCAGATTTCAGCAGAGCCTTTGACACTGTCTCCCACGGTATTCTCCTGCAGAAGCTGGCAGCCCATGGCTTGGACAGGTACACTCTTGGCTGGGTAAGGAACTGGCTGGAGGGCCGGGTTCAGAGAGTGGTGGTGAATGGAGCTGAATCCAACTGGTGACCAGTCAGGAGTGGTGTTCTCCAGGGATCGGTACTGGGGCCTGCGCTCTTCAGTATCTTTATTGATGACCTGGATGAGGGCATTGAGTGCACCCTCAGTAAGTTTGCACATAAGACCATGCTGTCTGGAAGTGTGGATCTGCCTGGGGGTAGCAAGGCCCTACAGAGGAATCTGGACACACTGGATAGCTGGGCTGAAGCCAATGGGATGAGGTTCAACAAGACCAAATGTCAGGTCCTGCATTTTGTCCACAACAACCCCAAGCAATGCTACAGGCTTGGGGCAGAGTGGCTGGAGGACAGCATAGAGGAAACGGACCTGGGGGTATTGATTGATGCTCGGCTGAACATGAGCCAACAGTGTGCCCAGGTGGCCAAGAAGGCCAATGGCATCCTGGCTTGCATCAAAAACAGTGTTGCCAGCAGGAACAGGGAAGTGATTGTCCCCCTGCACTCAGCTCTGGTGAGGCTGCACTTTGAGTACTGTGTGCAGTTTTGGGCCCCTCCCTGCAAGAAAGTCACTGCTGCTCTGGAGTGTGTTCAAAGAAGGGCAACTAAACTGGTGAGGATTTTGCAGTACAGACCTTATGAGGAATTGCTGAAGGAGCTGGGATTGTTCAGTCTGGAGAAGAGGAGGCTCAGGAAAGACCTCATTGCTCTCTATAACTGCCTGAAAGGAGGCTGTTGTGAGCTGGGGTTTGGCCTATTCTCTCATGTAACTGGTGATAGAACTAGAGGGAATAGCCTCAAGCAGCAGCAGGGGAGATTCAGTCTGGACTTTAGGTAATACTGTTTCTCTGAAAGTGGTCAGGCAGTGGAATGGGCTGCTCAGGGAGGGGGTGGAGTGAGAGACCCTGGAGGCACTCAAGGAGCATTTGGATGTAGTGTTGAGGGACATGGTGTAGTGAGAGCTATTGGTGATCTGTGGATGGTTGGACTGGATGATCTTGTAGGTCTTTTCCAACCTTTGTGATTCTGTGATTTGGTGATAAGATCAAAATGGAGGTGAGGTGGAAGAGGAAGTTACATGATTTCTTTGTCTTCTGATAAAGCTTTCTTTTTGCTAAATCACTCTTAAATATCTGAATGTTGGGAGACATGAACAGGAGATTAAAATGCAAACAGATAATCACATGCAGAGAGGCCACTACTATTGTTTGACATCTGCAGTCTCCTACATCTGTAAAGAACTGGAACACTGTTGAAAATGTTGGGGAGAGTAGGATAAGCTGTTGCATTGAAAAATGAGAGGAAAGTATTAGCAGAAAATATGCCTCCTCCCTCCAGAAGCCTGGAGCAGTTGGTGCCTTCGTCATTAAATATTTTCACATGTAGGTTTTGTATTTGCCTTGAATTACTGAAATACACTAAGCACATCTCTCCAAGGACCCAAAGAAATAGTGTAATAGGTTCCTGCTAATAGCTTGGAACTGTATAGCAATCTAGTTTTAAAATACAACACAAATCTTTATATAAAAGCACTAACACATCACTCCTGTGTTCTCAGAGTATGTTTTCACATTTCTTTTTTCAGTGCTTAGCAGGGAGAGGGTGGGCAGTGGGGAAACAACTACAAGAGAAATGATGCATACCGGGCAAAGAGCCAATTTAAAAAGTCTGTTCCCTCCAGTTTGCTGTCACTTGTCGCAGTTAAACAAAACATGGAATAGAAAAAGAGAAATTGGCTTCAGTGTAAATGTCAACATTCTGATTAAAGCAAACACGAAGCATTCACAACTCTTGACAAAAAAATAAAAAAAAATAAAAAAAAAATAAATTGAATTATGAGGGGTATGCAAATGAGGCCCTTCGTCTGTATGATTAAGGGTATGTATGAATTTGCATTTTCTGTTTATACTATTGAAGCCAACATAACAGAGCTAGATGCTCAGGAACATGCAAGCATGCCTGTGTAGGACTTCAAGCTTTCCAGTGTGTTTGTGTAAGTTGTGTGATTTAGTATCTGGGCGCATCCCCAGGAGTGAGTTGCATAACTTGGCACACATTTCCAATGTTTTTTACCTCCTACTTGCATTGCTGTTCTGAAGTAGGAAAAAGAAAACAAGTTAGTTCTTAGCTTCAGAAGTATACTCCATTTTCAATATACAAATATGTGAGTAATGTCCTCAATCAATGTCAATAGCAAAAAGTAACCTTACAGGGAAAAACTAAGTCTTGAAAGTAAATAAGAACAAGAAGAACCACCATCACTTGAGAATGCTTTAAATGTACTGTTTTTCAAAAAGGAAAATGAAGAATTATGAAAAATATATTAATAATTTAAACCTGGGTAGGATATGGTCCCAATTTCTTGGAGCTCATTAGGAAGAGGTCTTGGAAATTGAATTGTTTGAAATATGCTTTTGCAAAGATCTCAGCATGGATTCATGACATAAAATTTTAAAGCAAGTATAATACATTTGAATTCCATAATTAAAATTAATGGGAAAATGAAAATTAAATGGGCTGCACCAGTCTGTTCCTACTATGAGATGTATTTTACTGGTGTGTTACACTGTGTATCCAGTTTGCTTATGAGATATATTTCAGCATATTTTCTTTCCTTACTTTATTTGTCGTCATTGGTGTTGTTTTGAAGGGGTGGGAATTATGTGTTGTGTTGGTGTATTTTGTTTGTTTTTTGTAGGAGATGTATTGGTTTGTCTGTGGAAATCCATTCATGTCTATGTCTTCAGTGATTCCTTCACGATGTAAATACACCCAAGTGCTTCATGAGACATCAGCACTGGAAAGTATTTTTACTTACCCAAAGCAATGTCTATACACTCAAAATACATAATTCATGTTAGGATTTCTTCAGGACCTCTTTTCTCTCCTAGGAAAATGTTATATATGGAAAAGGAGTTTGAGAAGCTTCCAACAGATTTATTTTTTTAATAACTGGCTTAAACAAAAGCAAAAACAAAAACATAAACAAAAAACATTACTTACGTTTTAAAATCTATATGGCAAACAAAAGAATTGATTTGAAATAAGTTTAATATGTTCAAGGGGAGTGAAGGTTCATCTGTGTTTCTAAACACTTTTGTCCATATTTTTTCTCCTAAAAGAGTACTACAGTGATGTGCTCTGCATAGCACTTAACTAAACGATGTCAACTTTGCAAAAGCACGTGCATTACTTGCAGTGAGATTATCCTTGTACTCAAATTGAGACTTAATAAGACGGCTTCTGTGATAAACCGCTGACTTAGTGATGGTTGTAGTGACATCTACATTCAGAGATAGCTGTAATAATAATGACTGATACTGTGTACTTTAAGGGTGTCTGAGCTTTGGGTTTCTTTATGGTCAATGCAAAGCAGCAAAAGCAGTCAGTTAAGCATAGATAATATTCTTCCAGTGACATAAGTAAGAGAAGAATCAAACAAACAGATAGAAGAAAACTACAAAGAACTGTAGAGCTATTAGTTTGAAACCAAACCAAACATAAATATGCTAAAAATGGAAAAAAATAAATTGTAGAACTTGTTTTAACTCTGCCGATGTTGTAAAGATCAAGATAATAAATGAATACCCTCACCCTCCTTCTCTCACTTCCATGAAAACAAAACAAACAAACAAAAAACAGTTATACAAAGTCCTTGAAAAAGAAGTCAATCAGCAAAATTCAGATGGGATTATTGAAAAACTAAATTTCATCACATGGAGCTCATGAATTCCTTATTACTGACTGGGAGAAGAGCTTCTTGAGAGCAATTCTGCTGAGAAGAACTTGGAGATTCCAAAGGATGAAAAGACTGATAACAACGGTGCATGCTTACAACATGGAAGTCCAGCAGCATCCTGGGCTGCATGAAAAGAGGTGTTGTCAGCAATGAGAGGTTTTTCTCCCTTTACTCTTTTGAGGCTTCATGACGAGTACTGCATCCAGGCCTGGGTCCCCCAACACGATGATGTCATGGAGCTCTTGGACTGCATTCAAAAGACTGATACAGATGTTTCCAGAGGGATGAAGCAGATTTCCTACTGAAGAAATGTTGAGGCACTGGGCTTGTTCATCTTTGAGTAGAGTCTTTGAGTGGGAATGGCTTTAAACTAGAGGAGGGAAAGTTTAGTTTGGATGTTAGGAAGATGTGTTTTACACAGATAGTGGCAGGACAATGCAACTGGAGGCAAAAAGAAATTCCCTGGAGGTACTCAAAACCACAGTGAATGGGACTTTGGAAGTCTAGTGTAGTTGTTTGCAGCCCTGCCTGTATCAGGGTGTTCTGAACAAGATGATCTTTAAGGTCACTTTTAACCCAAACCATTCCATGATTCTATGACTCTGTGAACTCATTTTATTCAGCATTGGAATCGTGAATACTGAAGCTGAGATTATTTTTTGTTTTGGTTTTGGTTTGGTTTGGTTTTTTACATATAAATAGTCGAAGAGTAGAATGTATGCTTCACAATAAATTAATAATAAAAAGAAAGGTTTCTGTAGAAGTGTAAGAGACTCAAAGGCAAAGAAAGGATTGAAATTATATTGGTGATAGAAAACGTGGATTTGGCTATTTACCTCCTCACCTTGCACACACACAAACACTTGGAAGTATTTTCTACAAACTTTATGATTACACAGATATTTTTTGTATTTGTCATATACAGAGCCCACAGCAAGATTCATAACTTCTGTGGGTTTCAGAATTGCAGAATGCTTCTGATCCTGATACAAACAGACCTGTAAATTTTATACTCCCAGAGCAAATTTTTAATCTTCTATGCTATTAGAAATCAACATAAGTAATTAAAAAACATTGCCTCTCTGGTCTGAGCATAGCTCTTGACAGTTAAAGTACAAGAAAGAAGTTACTCTCTGGAGTAGACACCAAAGAAAAGAACATTGGTTTAACTTCTTAAACAACTGGATACAAGTGAGGAAACTTTTTTAGTGTAAGGGAGTGTAAGGGAGTCAATGTAGAGAAAGAATAAACAAAGACAACTGCAACAGCTGCTCCTACAAGTGAATGCAAGTAGAGGTTAGCAGAGCCTCCTCTGTCTCTCTAAGCCCCTGAAATCCATGTATGCTTATATTTAGTCTAAAGCAAAATGTCTGCAAACATCTCTTAGCCAAGCTGAAAAATCCACAGCCACATGTTTAAGGTCCAATTTCTCTCCAGAGAACAAAGCCCACTATTACCTGTAATTATCTCTCGATGTATATATCAAAGCAGTATATCCTTGATTTGGAGGTTAAAGCCATATACTTAAAGCCATCCAGCTGCTCATGTTTAGTGATTAGAATGTTCATCTGTAGGCTTAATGGGCATGAATATGTGCACGCAGACATACAGATACACACAACCTAATCTGATTATTCAAATACTCAGTCCACATGAGAGCCAGGTGAGCCATCACAAGACCCATTGTTTACTTTGCCACTCCATCCTCATACATCAAATTCAGTGTGCAGGCATAATAATAAAGGGCCTGGAGAATCTCTCATACAAGGAGAAGCTAAGTAACCTGGGTCTTTTCACCTTTGTCTTGATACCAAGTGATACCAGCTAAAAGCAATAATTGCTTTTAAAAACTTTTGTGATGAGAAGGAGAAAAAGGTCTACTTTACCTCTATATAATTTACCACCAACTTATTGTCTGGAGTCAAAATCAGTATAATCAGTAACTTTTTTTTCCTTTTGCAAATTGACCTGTCTTTGAAGAAGGAAACTGTTGAAATGGGGTTTGGCATTTCCAAATCCACAGTAGGAATTGCCAGTAATTCCCATTCTTGTTCATAGTTTTACCACAGACCACATAGATCATGAAAGTAGAACAGTAAAAATGGCTTCTGCTAATCCTGACTAACTTACCTTTTGTCCTTATAATTATATTACCTTTCCCTTTTCAGAAGATCGTACAATAATAACTGATCAAACAGTTCACTGAATTTCTACTTCCAGGTTAGAGGTTAAACTGAAATATCAGCATTCTTTCATTTTGCTATTCTTCAAACTTCCTTCATTCTCACTTTTTAATTATTTTATTTTACCACATGAAAACTATTAAATTATTATTATACATATGATTTCTATTAAAGATAAGCTTTGGAGTCTATCTTTATGAATCTCGAAGAAGATAACATTCTACTAGGAGAAGAATAGTAGTGAGAAAAGAAACATTGGGGTGATATGCAGAATGATGCAAAAAGAGGAGAACTGAAGAGAGTTTCTCTCTGGATCATAATTTGTGCCAGGTGAATGCATCAGTCACCATGTGGTCCAGTCCTACTGGAAAATAATTAAATATTTATTTGTTTGTTTGTTTGTTTTTAAATCTGGTGGAAACTTCAGGGTGTGATTTGAAAAGCTGTTTAAGAGTTTAGGCTTTTCTATTTTAGGTAAGCTTTTTTTATATCTGCAGTCTTGGGATAGAGGTTAAAAATAAACAAGCAAACAAACAAACCAAAAACAACAGCTGGTAGTTGGAACATGAAAAGATGAGAATTGTTCAGACTGATACAGAGATTCAAAATAGCAGTACATTGACGAATAAATGAACTTTAAAAGTGAGCTACATCTTTCATTACAGAGTAATGGGTTGAAATTCCGTGATTTATGGAGTTTGAATTCTAGCTTTAGTTTTCATCTTAATTCTAGGATTAGATGTTAACCATGCATTCATTTATAGAATTGCTGAGCGTAGAAATTGGATTTGGCATAGTTTGCAAAACAATCCAAATAGCAATTATATTTTACCTAAAATTTCTGTACATAAAGAAGAAATAGATAGAAGAAATCATATGAAGAAATTGCATAGCTATATTTAGACGAGCCCCTAGAAAACAAGAATGGTACACATGAGCGTTAGAACCGATACTGAAGGTAATGCTTCTGTCCATCAAATGAGATCAAAGTAATGCTATATTGCTAGCATTGGCAATCAAAATAATTCTAATGTTACTGCTGCTGAATTTCATATATCAGTAGGAGAACATTCTACAGTTTTATCTACATCAAGGTAGGAACAGAGTGTGAAGAACTGTCCCTGAAGAGTGGCAATGAGCAAGTTGAAAGCCTATGGTTGGAAGGGAATGAAATCCTTCCAACTATCTGTGGAAATAGTGGATTAACAGGGGATGCACTATATCCATCCACACATAACCTATTTATCCTGAAAGTAAGAGCCGGACACTTGTTTCAGAAAAATAGAAGTATAGCAAGATAATACATTTTGTTATCCAAGTAGTGATATGTAATGATATTAAGCATTATTTTAAAGTTTTATGCATTCACTTGTTGGACAGACTTGGCATTCCTGACTTCCTGCATCCACGTGCATATCTTGTCTGCATATTCACTCTGCCCCAGAGAGTTCAGGAATACAGTAGCTCCTTCACACTCTGTGATTTCCAAATTAAGGTCAGAATAAAGTTCTAGCATAGTTCAGCAGTTATGTGTTCTGTACAGTGATATGAGAACTCCAGGGCAAGCATTAGTACACTCCTTGGGGTCTTCTTAGATCTGAAGACAATATAATCCATTTCAGAAGTAGGTGGACTCTATGTATTGCTCTTATCCTTGACTAACAGATATTTTCCAGTTTTAAGCACCTGCATGAACTTAGTCATCTCCTTGCTCTTCTTTTGAATAACTAACTTGAAGTTATACTGTAGTTACACTTGAATAACTTTAGTTATACAGTAGTCATACTTGTAGATTTAGTTTTACAGTCTGTTGATGGTTTTGATTTTCTGTATCCATATGTACTTTTAGATTACTTTCAATAATTTGGTATTCTGAACAACAGACACAGAAACCCATGCCGCAAAGTTAATCATTAAAATATTCCATACAGACAAGACAGCTACTGTCTTGCTTGTGCTTCATGAAAGTTTTTTCTTCAGATACATTGAATGACTGAATTTGTTTCTAACAACTTATTTACTGACAGATACATCTGACAGTATTACAAAGAGACCTCTTACTAAAGTATATGTACCCCATGATCCTAAAATGTTTTTACTTGGTTTCCTGTTCTCTATCAGAAGGTTAGTCTTTTGGTGTGACTGGGAATTACTGAGTAAAGATGAAATGTCTTGGGCTGTATTAACATATATATATATATATATATATATATAAAATCAATGTATATATAAGCAACAAAATTTATTTAATTCTTTTATATTTTTATTAAAACATAATTAAAGAAGAATGTCAAAAACAAAATTTAAGGAATGTTTGAATTTTTATTTATTTATTATACTAATTAATCAGTCTGTTACAGTGGCAATGGATGCAACTCTCAATAAATCCTCATGGTGTTTGTCAGATTTCTGATGAAATTTTACTTTTCTTGTACTTAATCGTTGAAAATGGTTGTTCGCAAATGTGCATACTACCAGAATCCAATGACATGAATAAGGCATTATTGTAAAATGAAGAATACAGTTATTTGGTAAGGTAGGTTATATAAAAATATAGTAAAGAGACACGGTAAATATTTTTCTTTGAATTGAACATCTGATTGCAATCCTGTACATTGCATTTGAATACACATTTCATCATTGTCATTCAAGTATTCTCATTCTATGTTTCCACATTTTCAGATGGGGCATAAAGTAGCAAAGACTAACTAACTAACCACATACAGTTTCATACAGCTGTACAGTTATGTGGGAAGTTGGGAACTTATTCTAAAAGTTTATTCTTTAATGATGAGCTGCACAATAATTAAATTTGAATAAATTCTTCTTTTATTTATGTATTTATTATTTTCTTACATAATTTTCCTGTGTGTTTTTCCTTAACAGCAATACAGGGTGAAGTAGTAGTATGAGCATGACCCAAGAATTTATAACCATTCAGCAGTTGTAAGAATAGCATTATGGTCAGAGAGTTAGCAATCAGTGTAACAAAATGTAATTCATTTCTATGTTGTTTGTTTGTTTTTGTTTTTGTTTTGTTATGTTTTTCCTGTGCCTCAAGGAATCAAATAAACATAGGTTACTGTTTCATCCATACAACTCCTTTCAAAGACCGCACCAATTCCTTTTGTGTTTCAAAGGCTGGGAAGAATCTGCAGCTCTTGCTACACCCACTGGCTACCCAAAATGTAGCCAGCTATCTACATTATTCCCACAAAGTAAGCAGTGTCACATGTGCTCCTAACACTCTCCCAAAGAATAATAGTTCTGATTTTCACAGATTAATAATGTTACTCTGTTAGCTCTGGAACGATAGACATCTGTGTTCAGCTGCTGTGACCAAGGCAACAGAATCCTGTCACACATGTTGAGGGCTTCTGATTTTATGGATGTACTGTATACCTCATTGACAAGCAAAGTGATGTAACAGAAATGTTGAATAAGATCTTTTCTAGCAACATACTTTTTATAACTTCAGTTTATAATCTCAGTTTCTTATAATTTGATGGAATTTTTATCAAATAAAATAGTGGTAGTTATTTTTCTGAATTTGAACTTTATTTTTCCCCTTACAGAAAAATGCTGATTGCAGTATTGAACATAGCTTTGCATGTAGGCTGGGGTCACAATCAAAGCAGCTACCTAACATGAGGATATAGATATGGAGACAGCAGGTGTGATCTATTTAGTGGAAATTCTTTCACCATTGAAGATTTTGTGGCACTGGGACTTCCAGACCTTCCAATGTTTTCTATGTTTAATAAATTTCTGCATTGTCAACTTGTCCAGTTTTCCCTTAAAAATGTGGAAAATTAAGTGCTAAATCTCATGTTTTATGAAGACCCTTATCTTCTGACTACGTTTTTGGAACTGATTCCCAATAATCTGTAGAGGACATAGAATGTAAACTCTTTGCTTCTTTGTGCTAATAAAGAGAGAAAGTGCCAATGTAAAAATCTGCTCTTACTCAAGATTTATAGGGCAACTCTGATTTATAAAACCACTGTCTTTAACAGTGCATATAGTAGCTGTGAATTTTATTTGTAAGAGCAAAGGATGAAAAAGTCATTGCATTTTTTTGGTACTGTCCACACTCTTCAGAAAGGGAAAATGGAATATTAAAATTAGACACACATTCCTTCTACTGGTACAAGCAGATCTCTTTGATTTATCAATATTTTATGAACTGGTTTGTCTTATAATTGGGAAAGCTAGCGATTTAAAAGTAAAATGACAATCAAGCAGCCAATGTGAGAAATTAGGCAATGTCCATTATATCAGTGATGTGCATAATTTATGAACACTGAATTTCAGCAAGGAAAATAAAAAAGTCTGATTGTTGTCTTACGGTCTGATTGAACCTAGCTGAAATGTTTTCTAATGATAATGGTAGCTTGTGGAGCAGATCCTTTTTGTTCAATTAAGTAATTACAACTACATCTACATAAATAAAGCTTTGTAGAGTTTGTTTGTTTGTTTGTTTGTTCATTTAATTGGTCAAACATTTTAAGTGAATCAAGTCTTGGGAATTCCTAATCCCTAGGGAAATCCAGGGGAAAAATAACTACATAAACACACAGAGCCATCACAGCTACCAGTGAGTATAAAGAGTGGGGAGGCAGAGTCATTGCTATTTGATCTACGATCAAGGCTAATTACCAAAGGACAGCAAAAGTGTTTAACACAGGTATTTTGTGTCAGTATTGTACTTAAACATAGGCTTATTTTTGACCATGTGTTTTCATACAGACATGTTTAATGCTTTCACTGGATCAAAGATAGTGGAAACTGACAAACAGACTGGATTTCAGCAGAATAATTTTATCTCCCTATCTCCCTGAACTGATGAAATCTAGTTCAGATAAGAAAGTTTTATTCTACGTGAGTACTGCTGCAAAAGACAACTAGATTTTGATGCCAAAAAAAGAGAAGGAAAAAAAATCTTTCAATTCTGTATCAGAAGCAGTTCTATCTCCATAAACTGAACTTTTCTCACTTTCAGTGTGTGTTTCTGTGACAGTCAATTGTGTTATTCTTAGTGTATTCAAACATAGAATGCATATGCAGTCTGTTTCCCATGAAGCAAGTATTAATATACAGTTGGATCTATCTATCCTGCCAGCTATAGCTATATCTAACCACAATAAAAAAGTTGACCTCTCTCAAGTGTTATGCCTTTAAGTTAAACTTTATTGAAATAAAATAAGGAAAGAACAATACATTTTGCATTCTTCAGAAGCCGGTGTTCAATAAATACTAAGTTTTGATCGATTGATACGGTGTCATATTTGACTAAAGAGGTGGGAATGTTGCTACTGTTGCTTTGTGCTGGCTAGAAGAAGAATGCACTATTGATTTTATATGTTGGATGGGCTGTCAGCGTACAGTGCATTGTTGATTTTGACTTTTATAGCCAACATGTTTCCTTTAATTGGATCATTTGTAAAAGAGAGGAGGGCACCTGTTCCCTTCTGACAGTGACTGATTACAATCATTTCATGTTTGTCAATATTTGATAAACCCACGGTTACCCAACAACATGGCTGAAAGCAGCATCTTTATGCATTTGCCTGTTTCTCCTCTTTCCTGGTTCTGATTTCAGTTTCTGTGTAAACAGCAAGTTGTACCCAGCAACTCCCTCTTCTTCATTTTTTCATTTTCCTGAAATAAGTTTTGTGTTTTCTCATTGGTTGCATAACAGGATAAAGGAAGAAAAGAGAGAAAGAAAGCTTTTGCTCCAACTCAACATGACTGCCTATATTTCTCAGTAACAGAAAAATTCTGTGACACCCGCCTATGCCCTTCTTGCTGCTATCATTGCTGTTTTAGATGATAGGAGCACTTCTGTAACCTTGTGGATGAACTTTCAACTCTAATATGCTGATATAAAAACCAATATGCCTGTACCATATCATAAACCTTTGTATTCATTTCTCTTTCTCCACTTCTTACTTCTATTATTGTTTGGGTTTTTTTCTTTCTATATTTTGGATGCAAATTAAAATATCACTACAGAGAGGTAGAAGAATAGAGATGTGTGCACAAAGCTTTGTTATAAATTATTTGAAGAGAATTCATGTTGGTATTTTAATTGTGTCTTTGATGCTCAGTTCACAGATGGCTGATAATTTCATCTGATGTACTGAACAGTTCTATGTTTTACTCTTGAAAGGGAAGATGTATTCACAAGTCAGGCTCAATCTTTGTTCTCTCCTGCTTAGCAAAGCAAAATCTCTTTCATTTTCACCTATGTTAATTAGGCCTAGTAATGTTAATATGATCCCATCAGGGCAGGCAGGAAAGTCTTCAAGGCACACGGAATCTGTGAGGTAGAGTGAGCACACCAAGCCACAAACCTCGAATCCCCATCTGAACTTCAATACATCTTTTCCTGGGCATGCTGCAAGCGCCTTCCCTGTGATAAGACATCCACACCTGGGAAGATCCAGAAGAGTCAGAGAGCATCTGTGTTCCTTATGCCTCTGGAAAGCTGCTTTGCTGAGCCTGTTCCTGCAAGGGCAGTAAAACAGAGGAACTAACTCTCTTCGTGTTTTTACCTTCTTTCTCAGAAAAACATACAGTCAGTTTTGTCCTCTGGTCCAGACAGGACAAAACTCCTTCTGCTCTTATGTCTTCCTTCAGACCTGAATAAAAAAAGAAAACAAAACAAAACAAACAAACAAACAAAAAAACCCCACCCAAAACAAAAAAAAAAAAAGGGACTCATAAGTATTTAATTCTGATTTACATGATTAAAAGAGAGGCGGCCAGACGATGAGGGAGGTGATTGTCCCACTCTACTCTGCCCTTGTGAGGTCCCATCAGGAGTATCCTATCCACACCTAGGTACCACCTCAAAGAAAGAAATGAAGCTGTTAGAACAGGTCCAGGTCTGCAAAGAAGACTGGAGGTCTGGAGCACCTCTCCTGCGAAGAAATGCTAGTGTAGAGAAGGCTCCAGGAATATGTTTTTGTGACATTCCAGCATTCAAAGGGAGCTTGTAAATGGGAGACCAACTTTTCACATGATCAGAGAATTACAAGGCAAGTGGGAATGACTTTAAACTAAAAGGGAGGAGGTTTAGTTTAGATGTTAGGAAGAAATTCTTTGCTGCTAGGGCAACACAGACAGGTTACTCACAGAAATTGTGGATGCCTCATACCTGGATTCATCAAAGGCCAAATTAGATGGGAACCTGGGCAGCCTGGTCTAGTTCTAGATCTAGGGAAATAGTTGATCTTTAAGGTCCCTTCCAACCCAACGCATTCAATGATTCTATAAAAAGGGTAGCACTGATAAGGTCACATGAACAATTCTGATCTTTAGAGGATACTTCCAAAACATTCTGCAGTACATCAAAGTAATTTTCTGTGATGGTTAGCTGTTGACAGTCATCAGTGCTTCCTACAGTGCTTATTCGTGCACTGATGTATTAGGTGGTGCACTTCAGCAAGGGCAACAGCAGTGTAGAAGACAAGCCAAATTCCAGACTGTCATGCAGAGTTTTACAAGTGTAGCATGCAGATTCTTACTCATCAATGGCAAAAATGCATGCCTAATGGATGTGACTATGTTAAAATTAGTGTTCTGGAGCTGATAATTTGCTCAATTAACAAGTGCTGTTGTCTTTGTTCTATCTGTTGTAGTTTCTGTGGAAATAAATAGGAGGCATTATATTTGGAGTGAACTAGGTTTAAAGGGAAACAAACAAACAAAATCCATATTTGTTTGCAATATTCACACTCGCATTAAATTTGCAGTACTCATAGCACCTAAACAAAACAGGATTTGTTTGTTTATCTGTTTCGGGATTTGGTTGTTTTTTGGTGTTTCTGTTGATTTATTTGACTGGTTGGAGTTTTTTGTTTGTTTGTTTGTTTTAAGAAAGAGGATTTTAGCCTGCTTCTGCCTTGAAAGGATTATGCACCTTTCTAGTGTAGCTTGTTACAGAATATAAACTTTACATGTTTAACTAACTCTGAAACATATTTTTCTAGTAAGAAACCTCTTCCTAACAATGGCAACAGTTCCTTAGTCAGAACTGTTTTATGAAGTAAAGTCTGAAGTTAAGTGAAAAACATCCTTACAATACAGAAGTGATGATAATCATTAACTTCCTTTATTTCCTCTATAGGGTCTTCTGTTAGAGCTTCAAACATTTACCATGTAGACCCTCTACACATAATGATCACTGAAGAGAAATAAACATTTATTTCATAAAATTGAAACACTGGTGTTAGAAATCTATACTGAATAAAATGAATCTATTTTCCCCTATGAGAGTTCCCTTCCAAGTCTGTCTTGAGGAAAGTACTTCGCAATGCTCTTACTGAACTCGTGGGCCTTTGAAAAAAATACCAAAGAAACATAATGCTTCTGTACCATTGTTTAGTTGTGTTTCATTTGAAAAAGTCATCTGGTCTAACCATTATGCAGTCAGGACTATAGCTTGTCAGCTTCCTCAAAGCTGGGCCTTGTCAAAAAACAACAAAAACAACAAGAAACATATTAGAAAAGTGACCCACAAAAAAACACACACATATTTCCTATCAATCTCTCTTGGCTTATTCAATTTTTTTTTTTGTAGGCAGAGGATGTTGATAAAATATTGACTTCTGAGATTTCATTTTGGGTCAACCTGTAAGCAGAATCCAAATAAGCGTTCATCACATTCTGTGCAGCTCAGTAAGATGCTCAGTCAGTCTAGTGGATCTCACATCCTGTGCTGCATTATCATCTCTATTAAACACACTATTTTGTTAAAGGTATGTATCCAAATAAATGGCTCCAATTAGGCGGTGATCATTATGAGAGCACGTCTGTTTTGTTGCTGTTGTTGTTGTTCTTGTTTGTTTGTTTTCCAGAAATAAGCATTTTTGTCAGACAAAGAAAGAGTTATATCTCCTGTCATTTTTCATCCCTAATATTATCCCAGCAACTGCATTTATGTTTCCTCATCCATTGTAGGTTCTTCTTATTGACACCAGTGCCTCTAACCAAAGCATGCAGAGCTGCTAATGTCACACCTTAACTCGGGATATTAGTAAGGTATCCCAGCCTTAGTCTTCTAAATAATCTGAATTAAATTTCTATGCGAACAAGATCTGATAATCCCTAAATTCTTGCCACAGAATTATTTCTGAAACACACACACATTTTTCTTATACACACTCTCACACACAACCTCACATACACCCCCTCTCATGCTTTCCCTCTTAAGGGGCAGGTGTGAAGTTGTAGCATGTCAACTCCCATTGTGGTGCTGCTACTGAAAATTATAAAAAGGCTGATACTAATGTACACCAAAATATCGTGTTGTGTATTGAAAATACCCACTGCAGCAATCTTTGGTGATATTATACTACTACGTCAGGGTAGAGGGAGGAAACAGATAAAAGGCTGCAAGCTGATACTTTTAATTGTGTTCCTTTACTTTCACAACACCAACCTGGTTTCTTCTCTTTCTCTGTCCTGGTGTGTGAAATGGGTAGGATTAGGTGGGTAAAGTTTGCCATCATATTACCAAACAGTAGATTCAATTCTACCAATTCAATTTGCCTTACGCACACACACACACACACACACACACACAGTGGGTATACAATTATAATAAAATTAAACATAAAGCTACAGTAGAAACTGTTGTTTTTAAGTCTAAAATGCCCACAAAGCCCTGAAGATTTGCTTTTAGTTTGATTTGCTCTAGTGCTAACAAGTGGTGCTCTGAAGACATACTTTTAACCTCAGAAGAAACAAAAACTTCACTCAGTCAAGAATTTCTATTTGAGAGACTTTGGGGACCTATCTTTTGCACAGCAACAACAACAAAGAAAAGGGACATCAGAAAAATGCAGCAGTTAGGACAGAATGTATTTCCATGAAGACTGTCTTAACTAAGCTCTCATTTTAAAGTTTCTGTGTAATTTCTGCTAAACTGGAATTGGAGTGGAACTTAGTTGGTCTGTAGTCCCTAAACTTACCTTTCTGAGAATCTGAAATAAAACACAAATGCCCTAAAAATTTGTCCAAGGTCAGTTTTTCAGATTCCTCCAGAGAATAAGCAGTCAATGATCATTTGTTCAGTTTCTTATTGACCTGAATATATATAAGAAAGAAGAATCAAAATCTCATGACACAGATGAGAAAAAAAGGGGGGAAAAAAAAACACCAGAAAAAGAAAGAAAAAGGAAGTAATGCAAAACACTATATAATAGATAAACCAACTTTCTTTGTAGCTGAGACTAGCTGAGAACTACCTTGAAGTCTGAATGAAATATCTGAAAATTCTTTTTTCTTTTCAAGTTGAACTGCTCCATGATTTTATGAATACGTTCTAAAATTCTTCACTGACAGATGAACAGATACAAAGTAGGTGAGTCACTACAGTTATCAACCTAATTCCTGGATTCCTGGGTTAGAAAGGTTTTGTTTGTTTCTTTTTGGTTTAGTTTAGCGGAAAACCAAATTTAACATTATTAGGATGTCAGCAAGATTCTTCTCTGTTTGTCTTTACAATCCTTACTTCAAATTCAAAATAAGTAGAATCATCTTAATTATGAATTCAGCTCATGTTCTGATGTTAGACGAATTTAAACTGTTGCTCACAGAGATAAAGGGAAAAACAAAGTAAAATATTTTTTTATTTTTTTTTTAGACAGATTGTATGTCATGGATAAGATACCTGGGAATCCAAATTTTCAATTATGCCTTTTTTCCTTTTTTTTCTTTTTTTTTTTTTCTTTTTTTTTTTCTTTTAATTTGAGGTTTTTCATTGTTTTTTCACCCTGTTATACTCTATCTAAATTTGTGTCTTGGGAAAATATCTGAGTCTGTTCATAGCCAGAAGAATTCATGGAACATAAAGATTTCCACATAATATGGGAGGAAATAAATAAATAAATAAATAAAATCATATATTGGGGAAAGAGAAGTAAGTATAGTTTAACAGTTGCAGCAGCAATAGAGTGAGCAGCAGTGGCAGTAATGGCACTAATAGTGGTACTTAGTAGCACAAGAAAAGGATGGGAATAGGCTTCTATTATACCCAAAGTGGTCTTAATTATGTTCCATTATATATAAGGGAAGGCGTCTCTTTTAAGAAGAAACAATAAGCATCAGAAAAAAATTGTTTCTCACTGTATCAATTTACTCTTTCGTTGAAATATCTCAAATATTAATTTTAAAATGACTTTTTTCTTTTTAATATGTTTTGATTTTCTTATTTCACCAAACTGTAGCTATCATAGACAGACACATTATACTGCTCTGTAGCTACAACAGATCTAGACTCTGACTTTACAAATCCTGAAATTCAGGTTAGTCTTCCATTACAAAAATCTACATAACAACTATAAGATGCAATAAATCATGCATTAGAAAACCTGGTTTCTCTACATAAACAATAGAAGACATCTCGATGTGCATTTTAAGAGCAAGCATCAATAAAATGGTAGTTTAAAACCATGTGAAAGGAGTCCTTGCCTTGTTATCCCAATCTGCCTGGGTAGCTCTGCAGTGCATATTCTCTCTGAGCACTTGCTCAAGAGCTGTATGATTTTCTTTCACTGAAGTCTGGCAATGTGTAGCTGACAAGCACCTCTAAGTATTCACATGAAGCAAAGGCCTGATTCTGCACCTCACTGTGCGATTATACTATCATCTCCTTCAAGCACCTATCAAAGAATCTTAAACATCATTAAGCCTAGGTTTCCTCTTCCCCCAGAACTTCATCGTTTCTGTGCTTGACTATTCTGCTTATTATCTGATAAAGGCCAGAAAGCTCAGCAGGGACATAGTTATTTATCAGAGCAAGAACTTAAATATTTCTACTTTTAACTACATTCTCTGTTTTAGCCTCACACCTGCTGGTGCTCGTGACAGTTTAGTTTTTATAATCATTTTAAAGTTAATTAAACAATTTCCTTACACATGCCCACACAAACTGACAAAAGCACATCACATCAGGAAACAAGTTCTCAGTATAAGTGTGAGAGAGAGCTTATAAGCCCCATTTGCGTAAACAAAATGGAACTAAAAAAGGATTTATTTCAGTACATCTCTACAATTCAGCTTGTGTACACATGTACATCCCACTGCTTAAAGTATAGATGCATATAATGTATAGAATGTACCATTTCCACATTTTTTTCCCCCTTTTCGTTACTGCTATAATTTTTATATCTCATTTTACCTCTGTAATTAAGACAGGTCTGGTAGGTATTTAAATTAGCCTGGCTTTCATCTCTAGCACACATTCATTTCAAAACTTTTATGAATATTTAATAGAGGTTTTATAATTCATGGTGATATGATGAACAGCCTTTTGGCCGTTAAGTCAATTGACAGAAAGGGAAAAAGAAAAAAAAAAAAAAAAATGTAGGAAAAAGCCCTCTCTTCGGGCAGAAATAATAACGATTCTATTTCTGTTCCTAGATTGGTGATTACACAGTCACCTGTTTTCACATTAAACTTTGATGATAAATTACTCAGCAACCATGATAATATCAGAAATTTTACTGGCCAGAACAAATTGCCGGTAATTGCTTGCATGATAAAGGGAAAGAGCTGTTTCGTAGTCTTTCTGCCCTGCCCCTTAGGGAATTTCTACTACTGCACAATCAAACTGCTTCTGTCCATGCACATTTCTCTCTTTGTTTCTTTTTATTTCCCATGCTCTAGCCGTTTTCCTTTGTCCCATTCTCGCTTTCTCTCTTTCTTTCTTTTTTGTTTTGTTTTGTTTCAAACAGTTTCAAAAGCAACTTTATCAGTCTTTTAAGGATAGATTAACATTCCATTAACACTGTCACAGTTTTTGCATGCATATCAAGAACACAGGCCAAAAAGGCCTGTTAAGTTTCAGATAAGCATGAGTTCAAACAGGTTATTATTTATTTTATTTTTTTTACCTTTCTGTGTTTATTCAGCTCTCGGTAAATACTTAAAAATATATACATGTACGATACTGCTGACAGATTTTCAAGACTAACAAAAGATCCGATTATGAAGCGTGTATTTTCTACAGATTTTTTCGCAGGGAAGTGGCTATTACTATTATTACCCTCATCATCAACAATAAATCACCACAGTAAATCAACTCTGCTGTTCTTATTGCAGTTATTGTTATCATTGCTACAATTTTGCACTTATTATAATTCTTCTTATCAATGCAAAAACTAGAATCTTCATCAAGATCTGAACTCTCTTTATGGTAGATCTGTTAAGATAACAAAGAATTAGCATTTCCACACTGGGAATCACAACAAATAGTTTCAGCCACATTAGGAAAATTTATCTGTGGTTTTTGTTGTTGTTGTTGTTGTTTTTCAGGTGATAAAATAGTGAAATAGTGTGGTACTGTTTCCTTTTGGGAGTTTGTGGAAACTCCAGGACTGGAAGCAGGAGATAGTAGTTCTGGTGGAATGGTGATCTGCTCAGACCACCATTCAGACTATAGGATCTCAGTGCAATTTCTGTGGCTTGAGTCTCCATCATCAGCCAGCAATTAGATGGGTCCCTTGAGCTTACTTGCCTTGCATGTAAAGCAAGTAGCACAGACAGTGTGATTTCACGTATGTGTATCACTGCTTGTGTAGATAATGAAAGGGATTTTTCAGAGGAAAGACAGGCTACAAGAGAGAACCATGTCCCTGTTCAATTATTTATTTCTTTGCTTGATTGTTTGTTAATTTAATCTGAACTTTGAAACTACTTTTCAAAAGGCTCCAAAACCAAGTATCTTGACTCAAAAATCTGAATTCAGTTTTTAGATATCAGAGTAGTAATGATAATTGCATTAAAACTATTCATTCGTTTTAAATGATCAACACAGCCCATGATAGAGGAGTTTGCATAGAATTTTTTTGGCCAGTGATGAGTAGTCACTGTGTTGGCAGGCAGTTATTTATTGCAAATATTTTGATAACAGAGGGGATGCTAGGGTAAATATATGTTTATATATAATATAGAAATTTCACTTATCCTAGAATTTGAAATTTCTGACTTAAAAAAAAAAAGTAAAGGAAGGATATGTCAAGTATTGCTATAATTATTCCACTTTTTGCAGCAGAAATCTAGATATCACAATGAAACTGGTTCTGTTAAAATATCTGTACCCCAAAATTTATGATTTGACTAGTATTAGCTTAGTGGAATAAGGGGTTAATCATCGGTGTTTCTATCTTTAGGATTATTATTCTTCAAAAGAATCTTCAGAGCTTCAGCTCTAAATAAAAAGGAAAAAAAAAAAAATATTGTCATGCAAACGTGAGCCCATAACCATTAATGCCTTCATTCTATTGCTTTTGATCTGTAAACACAATGCCGTTTTCTAGCTGGCAAGTACCCAGATGCTTTCTTCTTTATTGCTGGCTGGAATGCCTAATAGGCATAAACCAACTGCAAACAGGACCCACATGGATTTTAGCACATTTAGATCTTGAATAATTTAAATAATTTGATTTCAGTGATGTGGGCTTGATTCAAATAAGCAAATGTTTACAGGATTATAGATGTGAAAGACTATCCATCCAACATTTCAGACCAAATAATACTGATTTTGTTTGATACTATGAATCTTGATCCTGTAAATCTTTATATATATACTTATCTCTACACATTTGTATTTTCACATAGAACAGAGTCATAGAATCAAATCACAATTTGACAGTAGATAGCCACAAGGTATAATTTAAATTAGCTGTCTGTATTATGGTGGGATCAGATTTGCATTCATCATTGTATCATAACATTGTTCAAATAATTCTTAAGAATTCTGTGATGGAGTTTCCACTCATTTATTTAAATGAGCCAAAAACGGGAAGCAGTTTATGTCACAATTTAGAAGCACTAAGCTGAATGAGCCAAAGGATAAATTCATATGTCTTGTATGCAGTACTTCCTTCCATATGCAACATATGCGTGTATCATAATACAATTTTTAATCTTTTTTATTGCAAATCAACTACCCATACTACCAACTTCTTTTCTTAAAATCTAGAAAACCACCTAGCCTATTTTCACTCATGCTATATTTCTGTTTTCTGTAGCTAACTGTGCCTGCCTCTCTACCCCTACACCAGGCAATGTCCTGATGAATTTGTTTAAAAAGATTTGTTTGTTGTATGTTTCTGTGTTGCTTCGTTTGTTTAAGTTAAAAAAAAAAAAAGGGTGTGTGTGGGGGGAGGGGGGTGGAGGGAGGAAGACTTATGAATTTAAATTTAACTTAAACAAATTCTCCAGTTGGTTTAGCTTGGGTGGAGAAGGATCAGATTTTCAAACACTGTAATGGACTCAACATATCCAAGCTCATGAGACCCTATGAGATGAACCTACAGGTGCTGAAGGTGTGGAGTTCATAAGGCTATTCTTGGTAGTATTTGAAAAGTAATGGTAATTCCTCATTACAGAAAAGAAGCACATTTCACTTCTATGTTCAATAGAGAAGGAGAATTTGATGAAAGACTGGCTCCTCGGCCTCAGCTCTTTCTCTGGGAAGGTGGTGGAGCAAATAGTCCTGTAAACCTCATGAATTTGAACACAAAAGTGACAGGTCTTGCACCTAGGAAGAAATAACCCAGAACAGCCTGGGTACCAAATAACTAGGAAGCAGATGTGCAG
Organism: Excalfactoria chinensis; assembly: GCF_039878825.1. Lineage (NCBI taxonomy): Eukaryota > Metazoa > Chordata > Aves > Galliformes > Phasianidae > Excalfactoria > Excalfactoria chinensis. The sequence continues at coordinate 5,482,851 of NC_092857.1, forward strand.
AGAAAGCACTTTGGGTGGAGACTGACCTTGAGCTTTCAATGTGGACTTGCAGGAATGGCCGTTTCCTGGGCTGCATTAAGCAGAGCATTGCCAGTAAGTCAGTTTGGAGAGATGAAGACTTAGATAAATAAAAGAAGTCTCTCTTACCTCTGCTTATGCATATAATGGAAGTAATTAAGAAGCCAGACTTTTCTCAGATGTACAGAGGGACAGGACAAGAAGCATCATATGATGAACAGGGGCTTTTGAGCTGTACTTCTGGTCAGCTCTTCATTCTTTCTCAATACTCCTCTTTTCACAAAACTTTTTACACTATTAGGGAAGGTAAGTGAATGAATCATCTTGGTAAAGCCACTTCAGTTGCTTTCATATCCCCTAGGCATTTTCTAATTGTTAAATTTTGTATGATTTCTTTATGTCTTGGAACTGAATGAAAGCTCACTGCGTAATCAATCTTATTCAACTTTTTCAGCATTGTTTCTGTACTCCAGTTTTTGTGGAGTTTTTTGTTTGTTTGTTTGTTTTTAAAAATTACTGGTAATAATTGCTAAAAGAGATACAATCTGGGGAAATTTATCTTTTTTGTGATGTGCTCAAATACCTTAATTATCAAGGAATATTCTAAACACACCGAGAAACTAGTTTTCCAACAAGCCCTAAGTCTTTGATTTTCACTTCAGAAACTGCCTGGTTTTGAACATTTTTATATTTTCAGTGGGGTTTTCAATTTATTATTACTTCCACTGTTATACCTTTGTGCCAACTGAAATTAAAGGTCTAGTACAAGTACGTGAAGGCAAAAAGGCTGACTCCGAGAAAGTGTAAATGGTAGAGATAAAATAAAATAATGCTTGAGATTAAGCTTTTGGTTTAATATATGTATATATAATATGTATGTATTAATATAATAAGCATAATAAGTATATTATTACCTATTTTTATGGGTTTTGATCTTGTTGTTATTGTTGTATTGTTTAGATTGTCTATATAGTCTATATTCTGAGGATTAATGTCTCTTACAGAACAATATGAAGAAGGGTATCTGAAGATGTAGGTGCAGTTTGGAATGCAATTAATCCAGTTCTGAACTCTTCATTGACACAATTACCTACATTTCTAAACATCTTCTTTTCTTTATTTCTCTATGGTGATAGTGATATATTCTATGGTGTTGTTAAATTTTCACTAAGGAGCTATATGGACATATAAAATAAATTTCACAAAACAGATAAGCTGAAAATCTCACACAAATTAACATCTTTCTCCCTATAATACATTCTCTCTGCTTGCTCATAAGATCCTATGAATTATAACTTATAAGCATATCTTTAAAAAAAAAAGAAAAGAAAGAAAAGGAAAAAAAAAGATAGAAAAAAGAATCAAAAACAAATCTAACACACACACACACACACACACACATATATATAATATTTACATATATATTTTATTCAGGCTATTATAAGAGCCTGAAAATGGGAATGAGTGGGAAAGAGGGAAAAATGTAAGTTTGTTTGTTTGTTTGTTTGTTTTTACTGCAGGTTATTGATTTTTATTTTCTCATTTCCTGTTTCTCCCCCCACCCCCCTCCTTTTTTTCTTTTCCTTTTTTTTTTTCTTTCTTTTTTTTTTTTTTTCTGAACTTGCACGGAAATTTTGCCACTCCTCATTTAAGTTCTCTTCATCAACTGTGTGAACAGCCTGATCACTTGAGGTCCCAGCATTACTTAAATGATACAATTTGAGCTCTACAATAAAAAGTTAATAAACCAACCAGCTCTCCTGAGCTTTTTTTAGTAAATATTACTGTAACAACTGATCAACTTGAACAACAAGACAACAGGTGATTCGGTGAGCCAAGCAGAGAGGATTCATGGACTCTTGGTAAAGACAGCAGCAGATATTTCAGAGTTTGCTGTACTCAACCATCTTTTTCTCTTAAACTGCACAAGAGAAGTAGCAACTCAGTACTGCAAAATATTATTTCTTAATGCTTCAAAAGACATACAGTATTTTTTTTTCCTTATGGAAGATCTTTCATTAGAACCCATGGTCTGAACTTATTTTACAATTGATACAGAGTCTAGAAGACTCTGAACTACATTTGTGTTATTATACAGAAACAAACAAACAAACAAACAAACAAAAAGAAACAACAACGAAAAGTGATCCTCTTGAAACAATGCATATTTTGGCTTGGGCACCATTAACAAATATGTTAACTCTATGTGACAACTGATTAATTTTGGTCTAAGGTTATGAATACAAAACAAAGCATGCTGGTATGTAACGTGAATTTTAATGATATCACAGCACCAGTATAAGATGAGAAAGATAATTTAATTTGCTTTCTCTGAAAGGTCAGTTCTCTTGAGATGAAATTTCCCCTGAGGGTGTCAATGCCCCTCACTCCTCTTTCTTCCTTTTTCTCTTTCTTTGTAAAGTGAACATTTATATTTTAACAGAGGAATATCTGGACTTCTTCTTCTTGTTTAGTGTTCTTTTCTTTTGGAAAAATAGCGTCAAAGAAAAAAAAAAAAAGAAAAAGAAAAAAAAAAAAAGAGGAAAGAAAAGAATCCCAGATCTTCCATTTTTTAAGCTCAAGTCTGCAAATATTTAAACATCTGCTTACTACTTTTACTATTCAGGTGTGGGTCTGTTGCATGGATTGGTATTGTATGGAATTTAGAAACACAGACATAATCAGTTGGGCTCAATTTATGTTTGCACCTTGGAATATGGCAGTGGGGAAAAATCATAATAATAATGAGTTAAGTTCCTAGGTTTTGTTTGTTTGTTTGTTTTGTCTTGGGTGTTTTTTGTTTGTTTTGTTGTTGTTGTTGTTGTTGTTAGGTGTTTTTTTCAGACATTAAATATTTCAGTCAAGTAAGTATGAATCACTGGTGGCAGTGCTAAGCTACTTCTGATACCAGTTAGGACAACACACAGTTACCCAACACTTCAAAGCCCATGAACTGAAATCACATCCTTTAGTTTTATGTTAACCTGTATATGTGCTTCCCAATGAAGCCATTTCTAATTATTCTTTTCATCCTCTGTTTGGGTTTTGTAACCCTTTTTGACTTTTCATAACAGTTTCCCAAAATCTTGGGCAATTCTTTTTTCTAGTGATTGTGTTCATCACACATAAATAAACAAGGATGAAAAAACGCTTTTTTGTTTCTTCAGTGTTTGAATTGCCTTCTCCTTAGGATAATATAATTTACCTCAGTCCTGATTCGAGATAGCTAGCTATATTCAGGCTGTCCTCCAGTTTGGCTTTTTTTCTTTCTTTGAGGAAGCTGTAAAGGTGCCTAACTGAGAGGAATCTGTACAATTACAAATGTGGCAGTGATAAGAATAAATATTGAATCATCTGAATGCAAGCTGATTCAACTTAAATTACATAAAAAAGATTTTTAAAAAAGGGATCGATAAACACGGATCTTGATTTCTAAAGGGCAGTTTCTCTTTAATGAAAGCAAAGACATCTGGACTGAGAAAATCAGTAGCTAGAATGAGGAGCAACTCTTTAATTTCTTCAAGACATAAGGATTGGGTGGGGGGTAGGGAAGAGGGAAAAAAAATAAAAATATAAAGAAAGGATTTATCGTCCTAGTGTGAGGGTGAGGGTGTGAAAGTAATAACAACAGTTAAGTAGGAATGGGCTCAAAAAATGAGTATAATTAACTCAAGGACTCCAAGAGTAGCTAGGAAACCTAAAATACACAGCTGGTAAAAGAAAAGCAAAATAAACTGAGGCTGACCCAAGTGCGGAGCAGGGCTATTACAGTGATCAAGACGATGGAAAGCCTGTCATAAGAGAGGATGTAAAAAAAAAGGTTTGTTTACTCAAGAAAAATGAAGACTTAGAAGGATATGATGATTGTCTATAGATAAATGAAAGGAGAACTCACCAAGGAGAGACATGAACTATTTAAGCTAACACCAGTTTTGGCATAAGAGTAAATAGGCGATGTTGGACATGAACAAATATAAACTGAAAGGAAATTAAGATTACAGATCACCAGAGCAGTGAGGTTTCAAAGAGCATTCACATAAGGACAGTGGAGGAAAACAGCATTTTTGGTGAGCAAATCAGCAAATGCATGAATTTAATTGTATTGCATAACATCTACATACGTGGAAGACTGACACTGTTTACTCTTCTCCTGGTCTCAGTACTCACCTTATCAAAATGGCAAGTAATGGAAACTGAATAAGCAGAGACTGTGTAAAAAACCCCACACTGCTATGTAAGAAGCACCATTTGCATGAATTAATCAATTAATTGTGGCAACCTATATTATCTAGAGTTGGAATTCTTGCAGCCTTGCTTTTCAGGGATTTTTCTTCCGCTTGATATTTAAAGAATAAATCATTATAAATATTTGTTTAAAAAATACAAACAGAACATGATTCCATAAACATCTATACAGTTCTAATTTCAAAAATATCTTATGCACTAAATGCATGCCTACAATGTTTATCTTTGAAAATCTGGTCCACCTATATGCTTGTTATTTACTCTGAGTCATATGTGTTCAAGGATGCATACTGAGATCATTACCTCTTAAAATGCTTCATATCCAGTTTCTTAAATCTTATCTCCATGCACAATCTGCTTCTCTGAATGTACTAAAACACAAGAAGGTATTTCTAGCAAACTTCTCTCCTGAACTCCACCTTTTTTTTTGGTCATTTCACTGAGATTAAAAAGAACCCATGCAAACACACATGGGTACACATAAATACACAAAGAAATGCACAGATGTTGTTCAAATTGGAAAACAAACAAACAAACAAACAAACAAACCAAAAAACAAAAAACAGTTAACTAGAGAGAAATGTGTACATTTTGATTAAAATGTGATATAGAAATTCTCTTAAATCTTCTCATATTCTACCAGAAACTCCAGTCCTCTGAGATTTTGGAGAAATATTTCTATGTTTCTTTCTTTTTCAATGGTCTTGTTATTTCATTATACAGGATAGTTTCCTATACGGCATTTAAGGCTCTTCAGAAAACATGGCCAATTAACATGTGACATACAGCTCCTCCATAGGAGACAGATCTATTGTCAGTTTCACAGTGTCAACACTCTGTTTTGAAGGCATAAATTAAATATCAGTTGCAGTCTCAGAAGCACAGGTAAATGTACAGTAAATGCCTTACATACTGCTGCTGAAATATGGACAAAGAATAGCTACCTAAGTTTTATGAAATTAAAAAGAAATGGGGATGGGGAAACTAAATCTGGCCCTGCTTTTTCCTAGTGTTCAGGACTATTGTGGGTGAATTAGCACCACACAGTCATTCACTCGTTCCCACCACTTCCCAGTGGAATGGGGGAGAGAACATACATTAAAGAAAGAAAAAAAGAAAAAAAAAAAAAGAGGGGGGGTGGGGGGTGGGGGGAGGAAGTAGAACTCATGATCTGAGATAAAAGTATTTACTAAAGTAGAGAAGAGGAAGATAGTTTGATTATGTATATCCATAAATGTATACAACAAGTAATACACAATCTTGCCAGTATCTAGCTAATGCCCAGCTAGCCCACTGACCAGAGTAAGAAAGCAAAATGCACTCCCACCCCCTTCAAAACTCCCTCCGCATGAAGACATATGCTAAGGAATATCTCTTTGGCCAGTTTAAGTCAGCTGTCCTAATTCTGTTCCCTCCCAACTCTTTGGGCCTTTTGCTGAGAATGGCTGTAGCTCCGTACAGTACTACTAAATATCAGCTTTAGTGCCTTATCAGCTTTTTTTTTTTTTTTTTTTTTTTCTCCTTGAACCAAAATACAGCACCATACCAGACACCCGAAGAAAGCAATTGTGTCCCAGCTGAAACTAAGACAAGGACCTGGTATCAGAAATTATTCCTTGAGTCCCACAACTCTATTTTCAGATATTCTGCTCGTCGTTTTTTCATTTCATGGATAGAAGGGGTCAGCAAAAGGGAAATTTTATCTGTTAATGCTTAGGAATTAATATTTGTATTGACTCAGTCTTTTCCCAATGCCCTGATGAAGAGAGAGAGTAGTGAGGTGATCCCAGAGCTGCTTTTAATGTGAGACTGAATTTTACTCTACAAATACAAGAGTAAAGAAGACGATAAGGATAAAACAATTGAAAGGTGATGAGCTCTAAGTGCCTTTGACTCATTTGTAATTTTTTTTTTCTGTGTAATCTACTCCACAGAATATTAAAAATATTGCCTTGCCCTTTCCTAAACATTTCACAAATCCAGTTTCATATTGTCTTCATGGTGGCTGGGAAACACCTTCCATTTTTTCTGTCTCCTCTTTTCTCGTGCTCTTATGTATGTGCCAGTCTCTCGTGGCAGGTATGTGCAGACTGAGAATAACAGAAGATAATTAACTCTAATTGACAGACCAATGTTAACCAAGTTAAAAGGACTTGAGGATACAGTCTAGAGGGGTTTATAAAATTTTCCAAGACATTTATAGACTGGTTATCAAGTACTGATGTTCTAAGCATAACCAAGAGACTGGACATTGAATAAAATTGTAAATTTGCATTTGTCCCTTATAACAGCCTGCAAACCAATGAGGAAAATTAAGTAGCTTTGTTCTCAGGAGCAGTAAAAATATCTTGACTTTGAAAAAATTGGAGAAGGAGAATGGTTGTGTCTTTTTAGCTATGGTTCATCTCAGTTTTTTAGGAGAATGGTTGGGAAATGAATCATACTTTTAAGTCAAAGTATTGCATATCCCTAAAGAGTTAAATGTCACTGTTGATACTAAAAGATAATTGTACCCCACAGGAAATACTTTTCTGGTGTTGAACTCAACTAGTAGAAAGAGTTAGCATCCCTAATATTTAATTTCTTGGTATACATGCAGATATCAGCAACTGTCACAAACTGAAGGGTTTATTATCTGGCCTGCAGCTGTGTGAGGATAGTAGTGGCAGGCCTGGAGGATTTCATAACAGACAAGGTCACAGAGGTTGCTATCTCTAAATATGTCTCTGTTAAAATTACTATTAATAAACAAATATTTACAAGTATTTGTTTGTTTGTTTTCATTTTGTTTTTCTTCTTATCAAGGGTATCTCAAAATATTGCTCAGATACATTTTAAAGATGTCAACTGAGCTTCTCTTGGATGTTTCTTTTTCCTAGACCAGATTTCCAATCTGGCAGACATCTTCTGTCAGTATCCAGAAGAAATCTTCTATCAGTAATTTTTCCATTAAAACAAAGTTGCTTTGTGACTGCTCCCATCAACAGTGTTCACTTTTTGTCCAGACTTAAATTAGACAATGAATTGTGAACTCATTTTCATGTCCTACTGGCGTATATTTATTTTGTCATGTTTTTTTTTCCTTGAAGGAAATGGAAGTGGAGATCGGTCTTGTAAATCAAATCACAGTTTTCTTCCAGATGTCTGTGAGGACAGAACAAGGGAAAATGTCCATAAACTGGAACACAAGAGGTTCCACACCAATAGGTGAAAGAACTTTACGGTGGAGGTGATGGATGGAGCAGTGGAACAGTCTACCTAGGTTGGCCGTTGAGTCTCTTTCTCGGGAGATATTCAGTACCTATCTGGACACTACCTGTGCAGCGTGCTGTAGGGGGTCTGCTTTGGCAAGGGGATTTGACTCAATGATACATGGAGGTCCCTTTGGTCCCCTACAATTCTGTGATGAACATTTACACAGAATAGAGACTATAAAATATGCAAATATTTTATGTTGTGAATGATTTTTAGCCAAATTGCCATTTTGTACTTTTAGTATGTACAACATGAAGGAAAGCTGACAAAGGATTTCTTCATGTCAGAAATCAAAACTATCCAAATTACTGGCATCCTTATCATAACTTTATCTTCAAGATTCCAAAAACGATAAAAGCCTTCTAAAACAAAGAGATTTTGCTTCCAGTTCTTAAACATAAGATCTCTTCTTTTTATCACCTAATAAATTCATATCCCTTTTATAAACTCCTTTTTATACATGTCCTACATGTAAATAAATTTTGTTTAGTGATGTAAAAGAAATATTACTATAAAGAAACAAAGAAACATAAATCTAAATAGAAATCAGTGCATTTCTGAGACTAATCCAGAATAAAAAGATCTTGATGAAGATACTTTGGACTCCCTGGAAAAGAAATTTTTTGTCCCTCTCATTCTTTCAGCTAATACAGCATTTGTTCACAAAATAAGTATGAAGAAAGCAATGTTGAATGTGTGGATTGCAGACTGCTTGTTTCTGACTGAGATGAAGAGGAACTGCATCATCATTTCAAACTCCATCCTTACCACCTGCAGAGTAAAAAATGAAATCTTGTCACTCATGACAAGGATAGATTCACACTTACCTTTGTCCATGAAAGAATGACAAGAAAAGTAAGGTTGGGAATGAGAAAGAAAGACTTTTCTAATACATTTTAATTCCAGGCTTTATGAAGATCTGTTAAAGATATACTACTTCCCCGCAAGACACAGATGGCAACAGTGAGCAGCTTATGCATTTGTCTGCTAGCAGAAATGGAGGCAAGCGAACATCTCTTCACTGTTAGTACTACTGTTTAGCTTTTGAGTATTCTGGCAGGGGAAGACAGACTCTACCAGAACAGATCTAAGGTTCAGAATTCTTCAGATTACATATAGATATTCGCATGAACATGAGATCAGAGAGAAGTCTCTGCACTGAAGAGTGTTATTAGTGATGAACTGAGGTCTGTTCACAGTTGTGAACTGACTCTGAAGTCCAGCCCTTGCAGTATAAAACAAGACTGTTTTAAAGATTCTTTGCCCACATCACTTTATTTGTAGTGCCAAATATTCATCAAATAAGTTAGTTGTTCTGTGACAAGGTTCTGTTGACAGCATGGAACATATCTGTGCTTTGTTTAGAGTTTAACTATGTCATTCCAGGTTTTGAGCCAGTAAGGGTAGCACGTCAAAATGACCGTAGTTTTTAACAGTACTGTAATCCTTGTCAGGATAACTACATGTAATTGGCCCACAAGATTCCTTTACAGATGTAATTTGACTAAAGCCCTGTAGATTTCTGGACACATTGTTAATAAATCTTGAATACTTTATTTGCTTCCAGAAATCTCCTTTTTAAAAAACTTTTTTAAATTTTTGTAAACTTAGTGGTTCTTCACGATTAATATAAGATTTGCATTCCATGACTACTCCATTTTGAACAATATGGCCTACTAATGTTACTTATTATCAGAAATTATTCTAGTGGCAGGAACTAGAGGTTTGTTTTAAAGGTATGATATTTGGCACAGGCTGATGCTCTGACATTGGAAATATGATAGGAGAATGAGACCTCTGTTTACCTGCATAACAGTAAACTTTTATCTTTTTTTTTTTTTTTTTTTTTTTTTTTTAATAACATCTTCCCATCTGTATTTGATACAGGTCTTGTTGTTTGTTTGTTTTTGTTTTGTTTTGTTTTTCTATTATTTTTTTTCATAATTCAGCTCACGCTTGTAATATCAGTTGAAGTAATTTGTATAATTTTTTTTTTTTTACATCTGTATTCTGTATTATTTCCATTATCTTTACGTGTATAAAATAATAATAAAGTGGTGATTAATTATATACAAAGAAAATGTAAATAAATAAATGATCAAGAGGGAGGGGGGTGGGGGAAGGGCAGAGCAGGGCAGGGAAGAGATGGAAAAGACCATCCAGGATGTTTGGATTTTTGACTGAAAAACACGTATGTGTGTAGTATGTATTCCGTATAACAGAATATGATTTTTTATTTGTTTTCTTTTCTCACCTTGTTTTATACCTAATTAATTTGTTATGGAATACAAGAATGCTTCCTCTCCCCACACCATCGTTACCCCCCTCACCAAAATTTTTCCTTCAGTCCCTCTCCCCTGCTGTGTACTTACCCATTTTGCTTCATGCCATGGAGTCTAAACAGCAAGCTGGATGTGCCTGGCCTGTGTATGACCATCCCTGCACCGTTTTTTTTCTGATCACTAACATTCTCTCCTTTGATGCTGCTCCAAAGGAACTTTATCCCTCTGTTCCAGCTGCCATTTCATTAAGCTCTTAACTCACAGGAATTTTCCACAGCCATTTATACATCAGAGCTAGGATGTCACCATTTAAACAATGGGGGGGGGGGTAAATGGAAATGAAAAAAAAATAAAAATGGAGTGTGTGTGTGTGGGGGGGTAGATTTGAAGAGAAAAATCAAAAGGAGTTCAAGGTTATTTAAAAAATATAAAGTCTAGTACCACCCTTTTTCTTTCCTTATCTTACCTTGCCTTGCCTCACCCAGATTTTTCATCCCTTCCTCCCTCCTTTCCTCCTTTCTTTCTCACTTTCTTTCTTCTTCTGTTTAGCTCTTTCTAACTTTCCCTCATGGTCCTAGAAAATGTCTATTACAGACAGTATTTTCAACATCTTGTACTGTAACACAATCTCCTGAGCTACAGTGCTTTAACACTTCAAATTAAAAAAAAAAAAAAAACAACAAAACATTACATGTGAGAAAACTCACTCTGAAAAAAACATTGGCCCAACTTTCATTCCACAGTAATTATTGTGTTCCCACTTCAAGATACTATCCTGAACAAACTCTCATTCACCCTGCATAATTATGTTGGGACTGCACCCAAAGATCAGAATTAATTTTGGTCAGCCTTTGCTCTTAATTATAGCCAACTTCTAAGATAAGAAGTAATGGCCTTAAGTTGTGCCCAGGAGAGATTCAGGTTGAATGGTAGGAAAAATTTATTCTCAGAAAGAATGGTATGGCATCAAAACAGGCTGTCCAGAGAAGTGGTAGTGTCATTATCCCTGGAGGTGGTCAACATATGTGGAGATGCGGCACTGAGAATATAGGGGGCATGGTGGCGACAGTTTGGTAGTTAGACTACATAGTCTTAGGGTTTTTTTCCAACTGTAATGATTCAATGATTCAGCATATGTTAGCTCTTGGGTTCAACCTGAGCCACTAAAAATTGCAGATATCTCTAAAATGACACATAGTAGATATAAAATCCAAACTGATTCTGTGAGAACTTCTATGTATCCACTGACCAGAAAGGAAACCAGCATTGCTCAGAACCTAGACTGGGCACTTTATTTAATTGCTTAGAGTTTGGATGAAGCTAGGCCAGAGCAGATCTTGCAAGGTCACACAGCACATTTGTGACAGAGCTGGGATTTGGTTCACAAGGGTCCTATTCCCAGGCAAATGCTATTACAAGACAGTCCTGTCTACTAGTAATTAATTCTCATTTTGAATGCTTCAGCTGAGGCAGTGGGACAGAAATTACTTGTCCTGTGTAATTATTCATAAAACTATGTATAAATACTCTAGAAATAAGCTGTGACTTTTTTTTTTTTCATTCCCCCATAGCTGTGTCTATGAGTGTACACTGATCTGAGAATACACTCATGTGTACATTTTCACATGTGTGTCTGAATGGCTTCTGTTCAGCACACAGTGTTGCCTTTGTAGTTTGTTTTTTTTTATTATTTTATAGGACTTATTTTTTCAGCAATGATGAAAAATTCTTATTCATTCTCTTTGTGTTTGTGTTGTTGTTGTTGTTTTGGTTTTTTTGTCTATCAATCTACCTTTTTAATTTTTAATTTTTTATTTTTTTATTATTTTTTTTTAAACAGCAGGCACATCTGCCCTATGGATGAATTTATTTCCTCAATCTCATGGTGCAATATTGCATTTCAGTTGTCACTTTTGATTTATCGTTACTTTAAACATTAAATCTTCCTTTGCATTTTTATTGGTTTCATTAAAAAACATTCTGCTCGTCTTTTCATTTATAACCTTTATCAAGGGGGGAAAAAAAAAATTGAAAAAGAAAAAGAAGAACAAGAACAGAAATAACATCCCAGCTTCTGCTTCTTTGCTTTACCCTCCACTGTCATACTGAGATTGTTACATTTCAATTTCAGCTTTTCTTTTTTTTCTTTTTTCCAGATCAAAACAACCTACTAGCAACGTGTGAATAAAATAAATAAATTTGAAACTTATATCTTTTGTTACAAACAGAGTTTGTAAAAACATTTATTAAATCTAATAACTTTTGTGTTTAATGAGGCACAGAGCATATGTCAGAAGTATGGTGTCCAAAAGGCAAAAGCACTGAATAGTTTATCTGGTAAATGTGTTACACAAGGTTTGACCCTTAAATTGAGCACTGGGAGAGATAAATAGGGTAATCAAAAGCACTCTCTTACAGTCACATGAACTTGGAGCCATCTGGTCAAGGCAAAAATAAATCAGTAATGAAACGGGAAATAATCTGCAAAGACCTCTGAGGATTGGTTGAAACATTACTACGCTCTCTTTCATATCAGAGGAAAATAAATAAATAAATACATATGTATAAACGCCAACAACAAAATCTTTATATCTTTATTGTAAAGACAATGAAAGTGACCCTGATTAACACAAAAGACAAGCAATCAACAAGGATTTTATTTATTTATTTATTTATTTTTTTTAATGAAGGGTTTCAGTCCCGCAAGTTGATCTACAATTTCAACAGGATAAGATAAAATACTTTTTAGACTAACATTTTTACTTGTTTTTTGTCAGTTTGCAACGACAAATGCTTTAGACATTTCTTGGTTTAAGTGATATCAAAATACAATTGTACTAGTGAATGTGAATTTTTGCTAATATCAGTGGGAAGTTTTGAGACTACCCTTTTGAATTCATACGTTCACTGGCTTATTAATATTGGTATTTAAACTCCTGATATACATTGACTCGACTTTGATTACCATCACCATGGATGTTTGGAGACATCAGTAGTTATTAAAACTTTACATCAGATCCTAAAGTTTGAGGATTTTTCATAGTTCAGGGTTGTACTGCTGGAGAGCAATTGTCCTCAAAGCTTGGTAAAGTGTTACAACAAGTCAGAGGATCATTTACTTCTAAAAGGTGTAAGTGGGTTATCTTCAGTCCAGCTAGTTCAAGTATTGATAACAATAATTACACAGCAATCCGGAGCTTACATCCATCTTTCACTCCATGTTGGTGTTATCTCATTGAGCTTCTCTCATCACCTCAGGATAACATGCCTAAAGCTGTTTTGTCTACATGTGCGTAGTCACTAAAGTGCACACATCTGAAAAAAATGGCGCATGTATTGATTTCTATTTATTTCTTCCACCTCCGTGGTGGTCTCGCATTTGTAACCAAACCAATGCTATTATTATAGCAATTGCTATTTATATCGCAGTTTCTTTGGAAAGGCCTCAGATTTTCTGAGGGGCCTTAAGATGATGAGGCTTTATCACCTCTGGATTCTTCTTAGGTATTACAAGTATTGGAAGAAAACTATGAAAAAGAAAGTAAAGTCTGTTACCACAATAAATAAATAAATAAATAAAATACAAAAACATATATATAATTCCTTCCTATATGTTGTGGTTTAATGCAGCTGGCTCTGCAGCACAGTCATTTGCTCACTCCCTCCATGATGGTTGAGGGTAATAATTGGGGAAAAAAAGAAAAAGGAAAAAAAAGAAAAGAAAAGAAAAAGAAGAACTCTTGGGCTAAGATAAAACTATTTACTAAATATGTATTTTATATAATTAATGTATTTAATATGTATATTACTTATATGTAATAAATGGGTATCAGTTATGACAACACATATATATATAATATATATATAGACATATCTAACAAGTGATGTACAAGCAATTGCTCATCACCGACCACCCACCAACAGGTATCCAGCTAGACCCTCAGGAGTAAGTGAAACAGTGAGATGGATTTCCACTCCCTTCAAAACCTTCCACAATATGTCATACAGTATGGAATATCCCTTTGATCAGTTTAAATCAGCTGTCCTGCTTCCGTTCTCTCCCAGGTCCTTGGGCACCCACCTTCAGCTGTACACTGAGACACTGGAGTAACCTTGGTTCTGTAGAACACTGCTTAATAACATCTATAAATGGTGGTGTGTTACTAACATTGTTTTTCTCCTAGAACCAAAACATAGTGTCATATCAGACACTACCAATAAAATAATACCATCCCAGCTGAAAGACTACATATAACAAACACTGGTTTCCACTGGAAATATTCTTTCCAGTGCTTTGTAAAGCCTTATTCTTCCAGATTAGGGTTAATTATACCAAATGCTGGTGTAAATCCTAATGAAAAACATATATTTCTCCCACAAACTTTATTCTCTGGAGAAACCTGGAAAATAACAACTTTGACAGTGTATTCTGTGCGACTGATGCATCAATAGTAAAAAATACTTTCGTAAGTATCATTTTACATATTGATGTGTGTCACAAACGTATGTTTGTGCATATATATATAGTCCCAGATAAGAAAAGAAAGCATTTACTGAAGCTAATTTAGAGTTCACCTTTTGAAAGAGTTTGACTCTTTAATCATGCTGGCTTTGTCTTGATTATCTCTGCCTTCTTTTTCTCCCACCTCCCATTTCCTTTCTGCTTTTGCAATAAAGCATGTGTTTGATCTTTGTGTAAATAAACCCAGCATCAGGAAGTAACTAATGGATCCACCATGGAAGCCTGAAAATAAAGTTGAAAAAACTGCTTATGCATTTCATTCACCCAGAGGGTCTTTGCATTTTGCTCCTAAAGGTTATGGAAATTTACTTGGTAACAGCCAAATCTTCATAGATTAGAGGTGAAGATTTTCAAAGAAAGAGAGAAGAGAGAGGCACCCTCTTCTCCTTGACTATCAATGGGGGCTGAATGCCTAATTTCCATTTGTTACTTTGAAATTCACTCCAGGCCTGAAGGAATTATAACATTCAACTTGGCATGTTTTGCTGCATAAAACAAGTCAGAAGTTTTCACCTAATATTTCCTAGGCAGAGAACAAAAAACAACGCTGGAGCACTGGAACTTTGAGCACTGCTCACATTTAATGCAAAATCTTAGAGAATTAAAAAACAAGCTGGTAAATGTATCTCCCTTCTCCATTCCACTTTTTGACCCAGATACTAAAGTGCTTGCACTAACAGGAACATTCCCTTTCATTGGCCAGGTATCAACATCTGCAGAAAACCACTCTCGTGCTTATTTAGTTCACCTCATTTTTAGTCAACTGTGTGGAAGGGAAACAATCCATATGTTCCTAGCAGACAGTTGAATTGTTTGTTTTACTTTCTTTCTTTCTTACTTATTTCCATCAATACAATACTTTCAATGGATGAAGTGATAAGAGACACAAAAAGAACATGACTGAGGTTTGTAGCCAGTGTTCCAGAAAGCAACAAAGAGGACAAATAGTGACTTAAAAAGTTGAGTTATTTTTAAATGAGTAGCACATGTAATGCAGAATAACTCTCTGACTACATTTTCATGTCTTTATTGTCATCGTGGTATAGAAGTACCCATATACCTAGAAAATTTTCTGACTGGACAATTGATTTATGTATCCATCTATATGTCTATCTATCTACTATGACACTGATTGGTTTCACTATGCATACATGCTGTTGTTTATTTTTCATGTTTAAATATACTTCTGTGTTCCAGAATATCTCTGTTTTATTTTAGCATACTCAAAGACATTTTTCTCCTGCCTCATTAGAGAATAATTTCTGTAAAAAATACAAATCTTAAGACAAAGAGTAATACCTTGTACTCTAAAAATGGGGAAGAGCAAAACAAACTGATTTATGTTAAGGGATACGGAACTTGAAAAAATACCCCAGGGTGAAATAAATATTACAATACACAATAATACTCTGGCTTTGCCTTGATGCATATTGTAGGGATATTATGAATCTCTCTGTATGATTCTGTGGTCCTTAGAGAAGCCTGTAAGGGACAGGTTCTCATAGGCCTTGAAACCCTCAAAATGAAGAAATTTCTGATCTTAGGATGGGCAGGAAGCAAAATAAAGTATCATGAACAGCTTAAGGTAACTGTCAAGCAAATGTACACCTAGGAGGGCAGTGAAGATTTTTAAAACTCCATTCATATTGATTAAATAGCTTATTATACTTTACCCATGAGGCTGTTCTTCAGACCATCAAACATATGCAAAGAAAAAAAAAATCATGAAAGAAATTTTCAAAGACAGATATATAGCCAAACATCAGGCTAGTTGTTGACATAATTGTCTCATCTAATATTAGCTAATGAGTTCTGCAAGTGAATGTGAGGGTCTGGAGGATGATAAAGGAAAAGGAAGAGAGGGAGCTATGTTATAAGAAGGAAGGACTTTCATGGGAGCAATATGTCTTACAATCTAATTGCTCTGTGTTTTATAGAACTTGATCATTAGGGTATCCTGCTTATGGTACCACAGAGATGTAATGGTGAAATAAAGCAAGAGGCTATTAAACAGAAAGTTTAAATATAGCTACAGGGACAGATACTTCATGACAACTTGACAGATGTCTTGGAGTGATCACTGGTTCCTTCATCACTAATTACAAAATCATTTGTCTTAAGGAAAGGACAAAAGAGAAGTAATTATGAAAAACATGATTCTTAGGGGATAAAAAAGATAACATCAGTTTAAAACATTGAAGTGATCATAATCATTTAGAATCATTATTAGTTTGCTTGAGCCAATGACAGCTTGATTTTCAAAACCAGAGGGAACAGAGCTTCCTATGCTGAAGAGAAGAAAACATTCAATTTCTTGTTATGCTAAACTTATCCTCAGACTCCAGAGATTTCTTTGATGAACAGTTCATTAAAATTTCCAACCGCAGATGAATTTGAGCTAAAATACACAAATGTTTTAATTATACATTCCTTTTTAATTACACTAATGACTTGTAATGTGTTTATGTTAGTTTAGAGTTTAATTTCTTCTCTCAGATTAGGTGGTTGACTTAAGGATTGTGCTTTTCAGTAAAATACTATGATTCATCAATGTTTGATCATGAGTTAATCCAAAAATATTAAAGCATTGGAATCCTTGGAGGAATAGTAATGCACACACATATACAAGCACAACAGTGTCTTCTTTTCCTGTGCTTAGTGACAGTTAAACCTTTACAATATTTCAAAGGAAGACATGAATGTCAGGAGTCAGAATTTACCTATAGCAGCATTCAGAGATCTGCTGCTATTAACATTGCAGTTGGGTGAGATATGGGGACACAAAAGAGCAGAACAAAAGAGCAGGATGAAACGAGCTTTATTAGATGACTGGTTATCAAAAGAGGACTCAACAAATTGGGAAAATCTTCCCTTTTTCCTTTGTTCTGAAGAACTTAATAATAGTTTCTTAATCACAGAATCATAGAATCATGGAATCATTAGAGCTGGAAGGGATTTTTAGAAGTCATCTGGTCCTACTAGCCTACAGTGAGCAGAGACATCTACAGTCAGATTGGACTGCTCAAATACCTGTCCAAACTGACCGTAGACTTCACATCACTTGCTTAGAGAAAGAATCTTAGTGAAAGAATCAAGCTTAGGTATGAATCCAAGCACTTGTAGTACCTGGTTGTAGCATAGCTGCAGGCTATGCTAAGTGCAACTTAGGAGTTTAAAGTAAAGTCTTCATGCAGCCTTCATTTAGTCATTAGTAATACATAGCAACTTCAGAGAACGATTCTTATCCATTTCAGATCTCTGTAAAAGACTGGATTAATCTGTCACAGACTTGCATTTTATCTCTTCTGACTCTACAAACTGTCAAACTAATTTATTTAAACAGTATATGGATCACTAAGTGTAGGTAATCCAAATCCTAGCTCCAGAATAATTTGATGAAATGAAATGCCATTAAATGGGGCCAAAAATCTAAACCTATTTGAACATACCAGAAATGAAGGATATTTAAGAAGTCATAGAATCATAGGATTGTAGAATAGCTTGGGTTGGCTCTTACAGTGAGAGATAATGCTCCTCTGGTCCCACCACAGGAACTCAACTCAGGGGCATGTCAGGGACTGAAAGATGTGGGAGGCAGTGAAGACCAAGGCGAAGAACTTGTTAAGTAACTCAACATTATCCATTTCTGTTGAAGCCAGTTTTTCATTTACCAGAAGGGATACACTCTCCTCCGTCTGTCTCTTCTGACCAGTGGATAAAATCTATCACCAAGTTTAATTCCATCTGCATTGTGACTTTCCTGGTCATAATTCTGCACAACCAGACTGCAAATTCACAATCTTTCCAGGCCACGCATCCCTGCTTCCACTACTTATACTTTTCTTTCTTTTCCCTAAGTTTGACCAGCAGATTCTTGCTCAGCAGTGCTTGTTTCCTGCCTCTGCTTGATTTCTTATTCTAGGGATGGAGAGCTCTTGTACTCTCTGAAATCATCCTTAAAATGCTGCCAGCAATGATCTGTTCTTTGGCCCCTGAGGACAGTTTCCCAAGGAGATCTCATCCAACAATTTCTTAATCATTTTGAATACCACTCTCCTGAATTTCAGGGTCCTGAATTTTCTCTTTGCCAGGCTCACATTCATCAAGATCATGAACTTGACCAGGGCATGGCTGCCTCCAATCTTAACCTCTTTAACAATCTCCTCCAAACTACTGAGCACCAGGTCAAGTAATGCTTCACCTCTGATTGATAATACATAACTTGAGTCACAGCTCTGATAAAGAATATGTATGATTTAAGTATAAAATGGCATGACTGGATCAGTACAGGACAGGGTTCACTCCGTCAGTCATCCTGGAGGACAGAGCTTTTCATTTTTTAAGGCCATCATCCTCATCATCCTCCAATATTAGCTGCTTATGACTCGTTTCTCCCTTTCCCACTACTTTTCCACTACTTACTTCAGCCATTTCCTGTCCACTCTGTCCACTGTTAGCCATTGCTTTAGTACAGTTTAGCTCTTTATGAAAGACCGTGAGGTTTGACAATTCAAGGACATGCACCACGAGGTTTGGGAAGGAAATAAATAAACAAATACATAAATATCTTTCTGAACAACATACAAAGTAGTAAATTTAGAGAAACTGCCATTATTAAATGTCTAGTGTCTGAATCAAACAACTGAATAACCTATCATATATATTTTTAGACAGTAGAATGGAACATAAAAATGACACAGAGGATGCTGGTCAAAATATTATTAATGAAAATTTATTATTAAAGTAATAGATATAGTGGTGTTCTAGGAAAAACTGTCTCCATAAGGAAGAAGTTTGCCTGTTTCTTGGTTTATAAGATGTCTACCTCCACCAGAAAGCATTTTCTTTTTTTTCTGTCCAGAAATCCTACACCACTTTCTAGGCCCTGAGAAAACAGCTGATGTTCTTCTGTGCATGGGATCTGTCTAGCACTTGGGGGTGCAGGAAGAGAAATCCCACTGGAAAATATGAAATATCTCTTTCAGTAAGATAGAATGAAGGCCTACTAAAAAGAAAAACAAAACAAAACAAACAAAAAACCAACTTGCCATTGAATTAGTAATACGATCAGATGCTCACATACAGTCAGTATGTCACTGAGATAGAAGAAATCAGCTACCTACCATGTTTTGGTGCATGGGATTCAGCTGACTAAGCGCTGGCATAGTAGAATTTCCTGTTTGACCTCTTTCTACACCGATTGCTAGTAAAAGAAGTGCTAGGGTGCAACTGATTTATCTTAGAATAGATATGTAAGTGGGTCAAAAAGCTTATTTTACTCAAAAAGCTTTTATCTCTGGGATCAAGTAGCTCTACACAGATGACAGCTGAAATTAGGTGAGGTTAGTCTTCCCAGAATGTTCTGTTGTCAGAACATTAAAAAAGTTGTATCATAATCAGCAATGACAATTATTTCAGACCATCATGCTGTAGTGAAAGGTTTAAAACCAGCAAGTAATGATAATACTTTCTGAATTAGATGCAGCATTAGACCTTACAGGTATATATACAGTCACACCCAGTTTGCTCTGCTGACTCTTCAGGTTGACCAGACATCACAGAGAGTCCTCATCCATAGTGACAATATTCACTTTCCAACTGAAATGTGACACTGAGCTAACATAATGAGGATATGACTGCCTGGACTAGAAACACACACATGGTAACAGGCCTTGTATGACTTCATATTCCATACAATCCCTGATTGGAGTAAAGAAAACGGAATTAGCATTTTCTGAGTTCAATTGAATGTACAGTTACCAGTCCAGCATTAGTTTTTGCATCTGTTCTTATTTTTTATGCATAGCTTTTCCTACATCTTCCTCCTTTAAGGTTGGTTATTTGTTTGCTTTGTGTGCAAGAAAGGAAAAATGTCTTCAAGCATGCCTATGAAGCATAGCTTTCTAATCCCCACCATCACCTTTCCGTGAAGCTACAGTAAGATAAATCTACCAATATCCATACTTTACAGTCTATAAAATCTAGATCCTTTTTAAAAAAAATCTTATGTGTAATGCATACACTTGCTAGCTTATTTATCAACATACACTTATGCAAAATGTATACAGATAGGTCATATTGTTGTAGGGCTAAACCAATATTTACTTGTGGAAAGCACTCAAGTGTACATCTACAGAATGGAAGAGACTGAAAAAAAAAATCAGTCATTTTAGGAAACAGCAACATAAACTCAATATAAAGACTAAATGAAGAAATACCTATATGTTCATTTGGATTGGGTTCTAAGATGGCAAAAGTAATATGTCTGTTTATTATTATTATTATTTTAAACATCTTTAGTACCACAGGGTTCCTTAAATCTGCCGAAGAGCTAAACTATTTCCCAACACACTTATTAATTAAAACTGGAAGAAAGAAAGAAAAAAAAAAAAAATCCAGACACTTTTCACTTTTGCCTGTTTCCATACAATGTAGATCTTCACGGATACTGAGAAAAGGTAGCTGATAGCAGGAGGCATAAGATGAAGCATGACCTGAACATACAAAGCTACAGGTCATTGGGTATGGTTTCAAAGTTTGTTTTGTGACTCAGTTTTTAGCCAGAAGTTTCAGAAACAGAACTTAAAGAAGGGTGTTTGAATTTGGTAAAATGCATTAACAACTGCTTTAATTATTTATTATTCTTTCTTTATGCTCTCCACGTGGTGCCCACTGTACCAAGCACCATTGGTCTGCAACTGTAGAAAATCCAAAACAGACTTCCTCCAAATGTTGAAACGATATATTGACTAGACTGAATTTTATATTTCTTAGATCACTTTACATGACTCACATCTTCCAGTTGAGTAAAACCCATGGAGAAAAGAGTTCTAGAGTTCTTAAAAGAGCTCAGAACTGCTGTGGTTTCTGTTCACATTCTAAGTGAGTTTCCTGGTTGCATTTTGTAAAGGAATTCTAGCAGTTCTCAAGATTTATGTAATATTCTGGGAATTGGGATGTTTTTTTTTTATTTGTTTGTTTGTTTGTTTACTTTGTGGGTGTTTATTAATATAATGTTCCTACTGCACCATTCAGATCCAGGGTCTTGGAAGAAGGAATAAAATGGGGGAAACAATCTGTATTTCTTCTGTAATGATAGTAAAAATAGCTTATTTGAGAGAAAGTCCCTTGAATTTAAAGACTATCTTCAGAAACCAGCAAGAGGCTTCATGTAATTTTCTACAGCTCTGCAAGGGTGTATGCAAGGGATTTATAAATTAGACCTCTAATATCTAAATTGATTATACCAAAGATTAGATTGATTGTCTTGTTATGTCATTGTAACAAGTCTTAGAGATTCACACTAGAATAGCTTAGGTTCTGTACCTCACCAGGTACAACAGAACCTTTCAAATAGTTTAAATTTGGGTTTATTCTGCAACCCTTTATTTCTAAAATCATTGTTATAAATTCTTGTTTGGGACCGTATATGCCATTTAGCCACTAATGGTTGGAATTTCAGCTCTCAGTGCTCCTGAAAAGACTTCCTTATCATTGATATCCCATTACAACATGCAAATTACTTGGATTCCAAGATGTTCTACATTTGTCACCCTGACACACTAGACAGACAATTAAGTGGTGAAAAACTTTAATTCAGATTCCCAAACTGCACTTCAGAATGGAAGAGTAAGTATAGAGGAGCCTATAGGTTCCAAGTGTTTATGTAAATTAAGGATATTCTCTCATAATTTGTTAATGCTAAGTTGTCTGTAGTCACAGGCAAAAAGAAAATCACAGAGAAAAAGAAATCATAGCAAAAACCTGTCTTACTAATTAAAACACCCCTGAAGCATAGCCATGGGTAAGATACTTGACAAACATAAAAGATGTATTTCTCAGATAAACTCCCCCAAGAACTCTGGGGTTTCAAAACTGCTTCCTGGAAGTCAGACATCAGACACAGACTTGGAAGTTTCAATGAGATCTCTGGGCAATTGTTTGCATTTCCACCAAGCATGCTGTCTCAGAATTCATTATATTCAATCGTGTTGGTACCTGGTGTGTACTCTACTCCCTTGTTTTCTCTGTCTATGCTGAGAGTCAATTCTTTGATATGAATCAGTGTCCCATTGTCTCATTTCAGTTTGGATTGGTTGAAGCCTCAGTGAGATCTCTCTGCTGCCTTCTTTTATGCTAAAGTTCTATGCCCTTGTCTGAGCTGTCTGAACTGTGCTGCAGACATGTGCATGCGCAAGCCCATCTCTGGCTGAGCATTCTATTAGTATAGCCTCTTGCCCAGATGCCACCCCACAAACCTGAGTTTGGTGTCTGATGTCAGTCACACCTCATAACTCTGAACGTGCCTGGCAATCACAGGACAACCTGCTTATTTCTCCTGGATCCGTGCCACCACTAGCATTCTGTCTGGTTACCAGTGGATGGTCACTTCAGCCTGTTTATCCTTTCTGGTACATCTCTGTCATTTCAGGTGAGTACTGTGGGGCTAAGCCCTTTGTTGTCCAAACCGTAGCTCCACTTATCTTGCCACCATACTCAGTAGTCTTCTACTAGAACAGTAGTACTGCTACCAGAACAGCAAAAAGTAGCCACAAAAAGAAACAGAGATTTCTCTTTTTTATTATTATTATTTATTTATTTATTTAATGCTCTCTGTGATGGGGTGAGCAGAGAAAAGTATAAATTTTTTAGCCTGATGTCAACAAAGCCTTTGACGCAGTTCTTCATAGGATCTTTATGCCATGCTAGTGCAGTATGGACTGGGTAACTGACACCAAGTGGATGGAGAACTGACTGTACCACTAGAGTCAAAGGGATAAGTCATACAGTGTCCAAGTAGCAACTCAATATTACTGTTGCTATTTGGAGACCCAAACTTGAGAATAATGCCACTAGAACTGTTACTCCAAACTGACAAAGATATTCATGAACTGGAATCTATCCAGTCAGTTCCAGGAACATAGAACACGTAGCATTGAAGTGAAAAAGACAAAGGCTAGAAGTGTTATGGTGGCTCATGGAAGTACAAAACAGAACAGATATAAATTGTAACATGAGAATTTTAAATTAAATATAAGGAAAGTAACACCTTAAGAGCAGCCAATTACTGCAATAAGGAATTTGTGGAATCTCAGGTCTTTGAGATGTCTGAATTATACCTACGCATACATGGAACGGCCTGCACTTGCTTTGAACATCAGGTAGGACTAGATTAGATTCTTTCCAAACCAAATTCAGTGATTCTCAGACAAGATAACAGCTAGCCAAGATAACACACTTATCAAGTTCACATCAGTTCAAGTCTTTGCCAGCCTTGATGATTCTATTATTCTATGAATTTATGATTCATAATTGCATGGCAATCTCTGAAATATCATTCAAGAAGGATATATTTGAACTGCATGAACTACTATCTCAGTGACAATTCCTCAAAGTGGCCGCAAGTGAATTAATTTTGTTTCTTTTGCAAGCAAAGCTGACTGAAGATCACCGAATTTATAAGTCAGTATTTTCACAAAGGTCTTCACATTACTTCGATCAAGCTCATGTTGATGTTAATTCTGGTTAACACTCTCAAACCTTCCTTGATGAACAGAGGATGGGAAAATGCACACTTGAACCTAGCATTTGTGTTTCATCAGAGAATGCTATAATTGTTGTAATCCTTTGCTACTTAATCCCCCGAACATGAATGATTTTATATGTTATACTCAGTGTTAAAAACATAAGGACTTAAAACTTTCAAGTAGGGCTTGTTTGTAATTCAAAAACTACATGCTGTCCTCTGATGAAATACTTGCACATCTGTAAGGTATATTGTAATTGTGCATTTCAGAGTTCAGAAAGATTGAGTTCAGGGTTTTCTTTATTAGATGACGAGAAATTAAAAACTGCCTTTCAAATTTCAGAAGCTAAACTGACTTTTGGAATGTAAGTAATATATAAATATATCATATGAATGGAGGATAACAAATTACAATAAAAAATGAGAGGCACAACTACGTATTTTAAGGCAAACATTAAACTGTTAACTATAACATCTTATTTCTCCTTAAAGGTAAGAATGAATCCCAAATGTTTATTTCAAAATGAACCTCAAGATCAGCATTTTAACAAAAGCTTAAGCATCCAGGTTTTGCTATGGAGGCTATTTCCATCATTCTTTCTAGGTTTTAAGGAACACGGACTTCAGCTGTTTCTGTTTTGGGTGTAAATTAACTGCCAGCTGGATTCAGGGAGAGCATCTTCCTTACTGCAGTATTGCCCAATTAGATGACATACTGCAACAGCAATTAAAAAGTCAACAGTTGCCACAGAACAATATGAAAGATATGGCTTAGAAAAGTAGTGCAGTACATCAGATACTATAGTTTAGTGACTGTAACTGATGGCATTTTAATGACTCTTATATTGTGATTTTAAACCTTTGCTGGAAATGTCTGCTAGATTTAGCTGAAAATAGAAGCCACTGTTTCTCAGATATTGTGTAACTCTGCCTTATTCATTTAGCTGTATGATTATTGTTCAGTATAGGATCTAAAGCAGACCTTTAAGATGGCAAAATGCTCTGAAGGATAAAGGTTCTGGGGTCAACAATAGAAAAAATAATAATAATAATAAAAATTAATAAGCAACAGAATTTGGGAAAAATAAAATATATTTTATTTTCCTTGTCATACTAAGTTCTCAGTCATTAAGATTTTACATAAAAGAAATATCACAAATTGTGTGTGTGGGGGGGGGAGGGGGTGCAGGGGGGGATGCAACAGAGCAGGGGGAAGAAATAGAAGGAAAAGAGGTCAAGACTTCCAGTTCTTTGAAATTATTTTGTATGGAGGCAAAAATAATTTCCCTACAAAGCCAAAATTTAATCAGATCTGATATTGTTCTTTAAGAATTTTCAGTCCTGGTGAAAGAAAAATTTTATTTATTCTGCAAGCTGTAATTTAATTATACCCCCCTCAAAAGACACAGAGCTGCACCAATTTTGCATGCACTAGTATTAGTATTTCCTTTTTCGTAGTAATTTTTCCTGTGTTTCTTTTTAAGTCACTATATGACAAGGAAATTTCTATTTCACTCCACCATAAATAAGCCCTTTTGTAAATAGGTCTATCTAATCTTGCAAGTTTTGAGATAGGTCCCATTGTCTTCTTTCCACAGCTACAATTCATTACAAAATATGGCAACTACCCCTCCTCATTTTTCATTATTTATTATGTCCAAACCCAGTTGTGGATTCTACATGCATTTTTGGGCTTCCAGCCATAGAGATTTATGAGCTGGTACAGCCTTGTTTCTGGGTGGAGTTTGGCTCAGAAGATACGCAGGATAACGAATGAGTTGCTGTGTTTGGTATCAACCAGATATTGGTACAATGTTGCAGAAAATAAAATGAAATAAAGTGAAATGAAATTAAGTGAAATGAAGTGAAATGAAATAATAAAATCTGCACCTACATGATGATAAAACACTGGATCAAATACCAAAGACCTTTTTGTTTTGTTTTGTTTTGTTTATACATTTTCCTTTTTTCTTCAGACATAAGTTTCAAGAAACAGTTTTGTTGGTTTATTCCTGTTTATTTTTCAATATGAATCAGAAGTTAGTCAGAACTCAAATTTATCTTATTACAATTTAATTTCTGACCAAAAGATGAATTTTAGCTCCATGCTTTGTGAAAAAAACTTACAGTGAAGCCTCTCAGATTTTATCTGTTTCTTCATTATTAACTGATGAATGTCTCAATGCCTCAGTTTTCCTTGAATAAAGCAGATGTTTATTGTATGTGTAACAGGACAATTTGTTATCTTTGATCAATTGCATTTCAAAACAGTAATAAGGAATCTAGTCTAAAGTATTAACTGTGGTATAGTTTCTTGCTGTGAAATAGTTGCTTAGCATTACTCCAGAAGTAGCTGCATTTGTCAGTATCTTCTTCATGTTCCTTGTATTTCCTATTTTCTATTGCTATCTGTTCCATATCTTGGATGCTTCATGAGTGCATTACCCTCTAGGGCAGCTTGGATTTCCACCTGCGACAAATATGTGTTATAGGATGATAGCACACAGTTAAAATCGAAGCCCCTGGGGCTGAAACAGTATCTAACATATGCATTAAAATCTTAGCCTCCCATCTTAAATGTAGGAGAATCAACCTGTCAAATCCCTTTCCCAGAAATGTTTCCAGTTTCCAGTGAGAAGTGGGAATCAGAGTTGTGACTAGAATGGCAAAATAATACATTAATCTACTTTTTATTATTATTATTATTATTTTATTTTATTATTTTATTTTTTATTTTTAAATACCAGGAACACTACTTATTATTTTCTAGTACAGGGTTCAAGAATATTGATTTTTATGCTCTTGACAGTTCTAGACCACTGTCTTAACATTCATCTCATGTCCTTTGATCCTTCCTGGAGTAATTTCTAAAGGACGCTGATGAATGAAAATTTCACAATAACCTAATTGTTCCTAAGCCAGTTCTCTATTGCTTCAGCAGTTTGTGAATATTAATGGTAAGTACCCAACCTAGAGGTAATTTTCCACTACAAAATTTATCTGTGTCTGGCTGGGATATGAGTCAACCTATGATCTAAAAGAGCTTTGTTTGAATTTAATGCAGAAATTAGCATGTAGGTAAATATGTATATGCATATAAGTATACATATATATATATATATATATGTACATATATATGTATATATGTATATATATGAGAAACAGTGCTAGAAGAAGCAAGAAAAGTATTGCAGACAGCAAGGGCAAGCCTCACCAGGATGATTTATGAATCTCATCATTTTCACTCTCTCTCCATTGACCCTACTCTTCTGCCACAGTAGTAGTGTAGAGAGAAGAGAGAATGAGCCTGCTGCTCTGCCCTCTAACTCATAGGACTGTGATTGGCTTAAAGAAACACTACAGGCACGTGACAGCTCCTGTGAAACCTACAATGATTTGGTGTGGTCAAGAACTGACTATACAGTTCCTTCTGTTGGCTTTGCTCAAGGATGGTTAAACATTCTGGGAAGGACATGAAGAGTTGTAGATAAGCAACAATTTAGTTTAATCCCATTCTGCTACTCAGTCATGACTTTAAGTCTGATCGCTTTTCTTTTCTGTTAGTAAACCTTCTCTCTTCACTCTCTTCCCCACCAGCCAGGGAGAGCTGTAAAAGCTGTGAGTTAATTAAGCATAAAACTGTTTTTGATTCACAAAGAAATCCCATACACAACATATTTTTCTTCAGAAAATCATACTGGGCAACCAGTTTTGTTTGAGAAGTCTTTAAATACTTTTAGTTAAATGTGGACAACTAAATTAGGTTTTAGGCCTACACAGCTGGCAAAGAGGTAGATGGATAGGCGGGCCCTTGTACAGATGTGTCAATGTCTGCAGGAAATCAGGGCTCCTTGATCCTTCTTACCTTTTCCCACAAAATCTGTGAATACAGAGGGAGCCAGCGGGAGGAAAGAGAGAAGATAAATCACTCAGCTGCAGACATTGTGAAATGCAAGCACGTACTGCACTTCTGTTTCTTAATAAAATACACACCAGTCCCCAGGAGACATTTGTAGGAAGCCGGGGAGAGAGTTATTTTTAATAGGTTCATTTCATTTATGAATGGAACATTTTCTACTACTTTTTTTTTTTTTCCTCATACCACACACACACTTTTCTATTATTATTTTTTTTTTAATTTTATTTTATTTTTTCCTCCCCAAATGGTTTTCATGAGATGTGAAATAGGTGAAAGAAAATACAGTTTGGAGCATTAATTATGCTTCCTTATTGAGTACATAAATATGATGTTGAGCAGGCCAGGCTGAATGGTATATATTTCAAAAATATCATCTCTGTGAAGTACTGCTGCATCATCCTATTGATTTAAGTATTTTTGCTATTGTGCTTGATGCTTGTATGAAAGTCTGGCCATTAGCAAATTAAATTGAAAAACTAGTGAGTCAGACTTTTCATGGATGATCATGACTGCTACTTGTATGCAACTTTAAATTGGAAAATACTGTAAAGGACTTATTTTTCATAATGGGGCAGTGTCCTCTTTGTAAACTACAAGCCTTATTTGTAGTAAAGAAGAAAAAAAAAAAAGAAAGGAAGGAAAGAAGGAAGGAAGGAAGGAAGGAAGGAAGGAAGGAAGGAAGGAAGGAAGGAAGGAAGGAAGGAAGGAAGGAAGGAAGGAAGGAAGGAAGGAAGGAAGGAAGGAAGGAAGGAAGGAAGGAAGGAAGGAAGGAAGGAAGGAAGGAAGGAAGGAAGGAAGGAAGGAAGGAAGGAAGGAAGGAAGGAAGGAAGGAAGGAAGGAAGGAAGGAAGGAAGGAAGGAAGGAAGGAAGGAAGGAAGGAAGGAAGGAAGGAAGGAAGGAAGGAAGGAGAGGGAGAGGGAGGGAGGGAGGGAGGGAGGGAGGGAGGGAGGGAGGGAGGGAGGGAGGGAGGGAGGGAGGGAGGGAGGGAGAGAAAAAACAAGATAGAATTCTTATGCTCCACTGCAAGTTGCCTAGTTTCAATCTATAATCTATAAAAATGTTAATCTTTTCACTTCAGAGGGTCCCTATTTTTGACCTTGTTGGACATTTGTATTAAAATCCTGTGTAAAACAATGCCCTCTTAAAAAAAAGCAACATCATAGAATATTTTGTGCTCATGCAAACAGAAGCGAAGAGGCTGTTGTTTGCTATATTCTTTTAAACAGATATATACATCTGAAGCTGAGTGGAAAGGGGTCAGAGATACCAAAGGAAAGAGTCTGACTCTTTTGGTCCTGCCTAGGGTCTCTCCCTTTACTTTGAGTTCCATGATCAAAGGAAGGCAAAAATGTAAATAAAGAATTAATGAAAAACCTGAAATTCCATTTAGATCATTGGGAAATAATAAATCACCAAATGGAAGTAGGTCATCTGAGAGGTTTGAGAGTCTTTTTAAACATCAAAGTCCTTTTCTCATGTGACCATTTCTCATGTGACAAAGACAAATTGGTCAACAGTGCAACTGTATTTACTCCATAAGCTTGTTAACATGAGCCATGAGAAATGAAGACTGATTCTTGGCTCTGGAACATGGTTGCAGCTCAGAAAATCAAAGTTAATTTTCTAATTCAGATTTAAGACATAATTGGAGTTCTCCCTCTTTCTTTCTCCCTCTTTCATTCCACTCAGTGATACAATCACAGAAGAACTGGTTTACAGGTTCAGATTGAAGTTCTGCCTATTACTGAGGTCAATAAAGGGTATCCAAGAAAAAAGTGTAACTAGTCAGGTAGTGACTAATGCTTCTTCTACATAGCCTCCCAGATTCTAATAAGTGACAGCTCAGGGAATTGTACTGCCAGATATGTTATCACCATATTTCTTGGTGTTCAATGAATTCTTTTTCTTATTTATTTATTTATTTTTTTTTTCACCAGTAACTTCCCCTGTTCCTTCTGTATGACAAACTTCTGCTATCCACAAACTGTGCTATCAAGTCGTAGAGTCTGCACTGTGAGAGAAACTGTCCCCAGTCTGTGTTTTGAATCCTTGTTGTCCATGTGTGATAATTAATTAATAATCTGTGTCAACTTTGGGAAGAAACAAGGAACAAAAAGCACTTCTACCCTAAATCCAAAAAAGATACATTTGGTGAGCTTCACTGAATATCTTTGCCTTAACAGTTTGTGTACATTGACTTAAAACAGATTGAAAGAGTAAATACAGAAATATATATGTATATATTTAAATTGAGTAGAGGAAAGGAAGTAGCAGATACCTCAGAATTTCTGGCCTTATAATTATAATGTTCCCTGAGTAAATTTCTATATTGTTCAGTGATAACCTCTGCAGATTTACTTTTAAAGGCTATCTGCTTCTGCCCAATTAAGCATATATTGAATCACCAGTTATTCAGGCTGCTATTTTCACCTGCACTTCACAGGTAAGGTCAGACATGGCACGAACCTAAGCACTGAACTCTGGCTAAATACTTGACCACACATTATGGGGCCCTCATGCGCTTGCTGTTCTGATGAATTATCTCAATATGTATAGCCTTTTAACATTATGTGACACTGAAGTTTTTATTAGCAGGACACATTGACAATCCCAGTAGTTTTTTTGTTTGTTTTTGTTTGTTTGTTTGTTTGTTTTAGTACAGGATAGAGAGGTCTGTATTGCTTGTTTGCCTGTTTTTAATCCTCACAGATAGTCAAGATAGCACAATAAAAGCAGAGAAGTGTGTGTGATCTCAGTTAGTGTAGACCTCGGATGGATGAGAAATGCTTCCTGTGCCTCAGGAAGGTGTTCATCATCTCTGTATAGCTAGAAAAACATCACCTTTTGACAGCTATTTCTGCTTGTGGGTTCGTTGATACTACTGTCCTTTACGCAGACGTACATGCTGAAAACAAGGATGGTCAGGATTTTGAAAACTGCCTGGTTTCTAGATAAATGACATATTCAGAATTCTTAATTTCTGTGGATTTTGCAGTCAGGTCCTGAATTGAAATGCTGTGAGAACAAGTTGTTTAAACAAAGACATAAAAAGAAACACAGGTATGTGTGTGTGTGTATATATATATATATATTTATATAATTTCTTCCTTTCTTTCTTTGTCTTGTCTTACAGGTTGATTTGGCCTGGCTCCATGAATAGCAGGGTGGAGGGATCTGCAGGTCTATGCCTCTGGAAAGGGGAAGCAGGGAACCCCAGAATAACTTAAAACAGTGGCAAAAATCTGAAGAGAAATAAACTAATTTACTAGATGTGGTATTAAAATGCAAGACAACACACTGTAATACACAATAATTAGAACTGAAGCTAATAAATCAAATATAATGAGAGAAAGAGTGTCCAGAAACACTGAAGGCCCTGCACTAATGGTTTGTGGTTGGGACAAGAAGCAGTGAGAGAGTTTAAAGCCATTCCTCATTGTGCTATTCCTATCGTACCACATAAAAAGTCAGTCCCCCTCCTGCTTGTAAGCTCCCTTCAAGTACTCCAAGGCTGTAATGTGGTCTCCCTTTAGCCTTCTCTTCTGTAAAGTAAACAAGCTCAACTCCCACAACCTTTCCTCATTGAAGAGGTGCTCCAGTCCTTTGATCAACTTTGTGGCCCTAGACAGTAAGAATAAGAAAGAGCTAGAAGAACTGCACTAGTACAGTGGCTCAGAAACAGAAACCCTAGGTTTTTAATTCTTAATATAATAATTCTTAATAATAATCTTAATAATAATAAATCTTAATAATAATAGTTCTTAATAATAAACAAATAGGTATTTCTTATTTTAATAAATCTATAGGAACATTTTAAGGAAATATTAGATAAAGAAGAGGAAGTTCACCAAAAATTAAGCCAAGTAAGATCTACTTACATTTTCAGGGAGATAATGGCCAGATAATTTCACATTCAGTTTCCAACAAGCCCTGAAACACAGAAAAATGTCATTATAAACATACCTTTTAAATTTGGTCTCAAGATTTTCCCAGGGCACAATGAATCCAGAGGTGTTGACTTCATATCAAAAACCTTCCAGCATCCCCAAACAATACAAAAACTGCCTCTGGCTCAGCTGTCTTCTCCCTGATAACAGATCACACTCCTCCAGCTTCAAGAAGCCACGGCAGAGAATGAAGTTAGTTCCTTTTACAACCAGAGATTCTTCTCTAGTGCTGTGGCAGCAGCAAACTAGTTTTCACGGAAAGGAAGGCAAGGAAAAATGACACTTGATGTCAACACAGTGGGGTATATAGTCTCCCTGTGTGTCTTTAAAGGGGCTCTATCAACTTGAAAATCACTCTTCTGTCTGAAGCTTCCTTATTACCTGCTGTTACTGGTAGCACTGACAAGAACCATAACTGAGAGAAAGTGGATAATGCATATATGTGCAGTTTTCCAGTGTATCTCTCTTTCATTTGTTTGTATGCTTAGTGTCAGTTTGCTTCTTTCATTTTCGGTGTCAGGTCTAAAAGATATTTAATTATTTCCACAGCACAGTCCAATCATCCATCAGCCTGTGCAGATTTTCATCCAAAGAGCTGTTGTGTGCATGACCGTAGGTAAATGGAAGAGTGGGAAGGAGAATGAAAAAGTAATTCAAGAAAAGCTGAAAAGAAAATAATAGTCACCTTCCAAAAATTAACTGGGTACATGGAGAGAACCTTTTTAAAGCATAACATAGCGTCAAAGAGGCACACAGTGAATCAGTAGCAGCCTCTGGAGGATAATCCGTCAAGAGGCATTGCCCTGAAGAAGTAGCTCTCACTTCAGACTACTGGGATTGGTTGCTTTATTCTTCTGTAAGTTAGTATTTAGGAGCCAATTCTTCCACAGAATCATACTAAGCTGTTTTATACAAGGGAAGTTTTTCTTGCTAGTGAATGGAAATTGAAACTTGGCTACAGTGGAGCTCTTTCCTGACCTATAGCACTGTATTAAGGGAATTATACTGTACAAGTAAAGTAGAAGAAAGAGCTTAAATGGCAGACTACCCCCCAAGGGAAACCTGACTTCAGTAGTAAACTTTAACTCAATTTCAGCTCCTCCTTTGAGGTCAAATCTACTTTAGTTTTTCTTGGTTTCTAGCTGTTTTGTGCTGTGAGTTTTTATGGTCTGTTTTTGTTTATTTATTTGTTTTTGCTGCTGCTTATTTGTTTTTCCTTTTAAAATTTTGAATAACATGCCTTTCTCTTGCTTTTTTGTTTGTTTGTTTGTTTGTCTGCTCTGTTTTGTTTGTGATGGTGCTTTTTTGTTAATAAAATTCTCCAATTTTTCACCCTCCTCTTTTGGTTGATGATGAAAGCTAAGGGTTTTACTAGATCCAGAAGGGAAATAATAATAACTTCTTCCATTTAAATAATGCCTTTCATCCAAAGGCAGATTATATGTCAGACCAATTTGTGCTCTCTGTTACTTGACTGCATATCCAGAATAATTAAGAGAGAATCAATAGTGTTTCTCTGGACTTATCCCAGAACAAATTCTTGTAGGATTAAAGTATGCAGATATCACTGCATCACCCTTTCCTACTACAGCAGTCATTCAGCATTCAGCATTCAGCATTCAGTTTTACCATATTTTCCCCAGTCAGTGTTTTACACAGATATTCTCTGTCACGTCTTGAGAAGGAGCACAATAGCTTATAGCTCCACAAACCTTTGGTTTCAGAAATCCCAATGATCTGTGATTCTGTCATGTAATGGTGTCAGAGAGTCCTGGAAAGTCTGGACAATTTTGTGTTGTTGTTTTTTTTTCTTTTGATCTGAGGAAACATGCAACACTATATTTGTGTTTTAAACATCACTCTACATGCCAGCCTGTATCAGAGAAGAAGCCCAGTCAGAGGAACCTTGCTGCTGAAGACATGGGCACTTTCAACCCTTGTCACTGCAGAGTGGTGAAGGTAGCAAAGAATTGCATAGACAGTAGATGCAAATAGAGCTGGTCTGAGCAAGAAACGAAGGCTAGTATTTGAAATTGCTTTCCACTGCATTCCAATGCAGAGTTTAGCATTACTTTTCTCTATGTCAAATGGAAGTTTTGGGGGAATAGGACTTTCCCACAGTGGGAAATTCCCAAGAGTGTGGCTTGAGAATTAGGCTCCCTAATGCTATTGCAAGACTTTAAAAGATTATCCAAAAATGTTACTACAATGTCTATATAAACTGGAGGATGAAGAAAGAGTTGTGCTGACTTTGATCATCTAATGAGTATTTGTCAGGAAGGGTCTTGAGTATGAGTCAAAACCAAAAAAATAACATTAACACAGGATAGGAATAGATGGGCTATACCCTATGGTATGTTGCCCACTATTGACTAAGGGTCAAGAAGTTGTGGACAGTAGCGCTTGCTTTGTGACCTAGGCACAACTAGTACCACTACCTAAAGTATTTCAAATTAGATTAGCTAACTCTCACTTTGCTTACAAGTAGAAGGAGGTGGTTCAGGAGGAGGATGAAGAAGTTAGGGGAGGTTCAGATTGGATATTAGGAAAAATTTCTTCTCCAAGAGTGGTCAGACCCAAGGAGGTGGTTGAGTCATCATCCTTGGAAGTGTTTAAGAAATATTTAGATGTGGTACTAAGTGACATGGCTTAGTGGAGAAATAATGCTGGTAGGCAGATGGTTGAACTAGACAATCTTGGAGGTCTTTTCCAACCTTGGTGTTACTATGATTCTCTGATTCCATGACTTATGTTTTCTGGAGTAATTTACTCATGTCAGGTTTTGTTCAGGCCTCTGAAGTTATCCCTTTTGACTTGACAGAAATTACCCTTTGTATCTCCCTGTTCACACAAAATTTTTAGCTGAATTCCACACACCTCTCAGTTACTCAGAGATAAGCACAAGAGTAGGTTTTGTCATTGTTTTTCTGGTACTTTCTACTTCAGGTCATGGTTGAAAATATTATAGAAGAACAATCAACTTCACAGCATTTTTACAAGAAAATTAAATTTGAAAATGAATGAAGGTTTCTCTAAATTAGAGAAAAGGATGTTTGGATCAAACTTCGATTTGAAGCTTAAAGGATGAGGGTAAGGAGGATTTATTCTATCCAGAGAAATTGGTTTGGTCACCCTCACTTATAGACTGCACAATATATACAATATCATGTAACTGCTCCTTGTATAAATAGATTGTACATTTGCAATAAGAAGGATTAAAACCATTTTCCTTAATTACATCCTATAATTCATAGTAGGATAACCTTGTAAAAGATCAAGCAGTAATGGGGGCAGAAAAGCCTTAGTGTATGGCACACAAGAATAGCAAGAATTTGCCCTTTCCAATATACTGCCTGCAAAGAGTCATGCAGGCCATGACCGTTCAGAAACTCAGAGATGAGATGAGAGAAGGGACATTACTGTTGCAGGGCCTGAAGCTGTAAATGTTTATTCATGTAGCAATCAATCCTAGCTAGCTACCTCTGATGCAGACACACATACATATATGACCTCTCTGTTTCAGAACAGGTTTCAATAATTTATATACTTCTCTGCACAACATTTTTATGAAGTAGGGTGTGTTTTCTTCTTTCTTCTGAGAAGGGGGTTGGAGTGTAAGGGGACTGGAGCTGAATTTTGTTCCTGTATCAGGTTTATGTCTCTCAGATAAAATAATGATAACAACAACAATAATAATAATAGTAGTAGCAAAAGGAATTTAGAATTCTTCAACATCAGCTTATTTCTGGAATCTGAGGGCTTATAAACAAACAAACAAAAAAAAATAAAAAAGAGTTAAACACCTTCTGTACTGTCTTCTTGAGGAATGTGTGCTTGTTTTCTTAAACGTAGGGTAGATCAGCTTATTTACTGCATATTTGATTTGACTTTTAAGCAAGATGCAGAGCTCAGGTCTGACGCAGCCTAGTTCCTTCCTGGACTTTGGGAATGGTGCCTAAGACTCAAGGTCTCTTGCAGGTTGAGGGATGTGGCTGCTGCTTTCCTCTTTGCAGATTCAGCCAATAGCAAAGCTGAGCGTGTTTCCAGAGATACATACATACACAGACAGACAGGACATCATCATGGCGAGTCACACCAGCTGCCAGCCAAGGGCTGCTTTCAACAGAGCTCACATACAGGGCTCATGTGAACACAGACACTGATGGTTGAGCCTCTTTCCTCTTCTCCAGCTCCAAGGGCAGTATGTTAGCACTACAGGCACACACAGCACTCTCCATGCTGTACAGTGCATGTACAGCACATGTGCAGTACAATCTTTCTACCCAGCATCCATAGCCAGATCCTAGCCCCTAAACAACCTAATGGGTCACCTCCTTGCTGGCTGGTCCAGCTGGAAGTTTGCTGCTGAATGCACACACCCACCCCTGGTACATCCCACCCTGGAAAAGATACAAAGCCTCAGCTCCCAGCAGCCAGCATGAGGCATCAGGCTGTGACCTACGGCCCTGTTCCAACTGCCAGTGTGGAGCCCTCAATCACCTCACTCCCACCTCTCCCCTGGCAGTGGGTTTGTTCCTGCCCTGAGGCTGGGAGAAGAAAGCCCCACTGGCTCCAGTAGGTGCTGCCAAAGCTCCACTGGCTCCAGGAACTAAATTCACTTGCACACACACACACAGGTCACCTCTCCTGGAGCTGTCACATGCACATGTGTACATGGGAGAGAGTGCAAGAATAAGTAGAGAGTTGGAAAAAAAAATGTTATCAGAAAAATGAAGATAAAAAAAAATAGGACAGACTGTGCAAGCCTCAGTTAGACAAGCATACTGACTGCCTTTTCTTACACAAAACTATCCCTTTCGTTCTTTTCTGCCTCTCCCTTTTTGTTACTCTTTCTCCTCATTCTACTCTATACCTTAGTGAGTTTGCAGCGTGGTGCAGTTTGAGTTCCTTCCCAGTTCAGGCTCCCTGGCTCACATCTTCTCAGCTGCAAAGTCCAGGCTGATCTTACTTGATTTAGGCCTTTAGTTTCGTAGTCTGTGTGACAAAAAGATTTATTTCTTGTCATTGTCTCCATTTTGCCTTGTCCCATCTGTGTTCCAGCATTCAGTTTACACAGGTCACTTGTTTGTTTGTTTGTTCTTATCGTCCGGATCCAGAAATACATCCACATACAAGATGACTTTGCTCAAATCAGCATCCCCACATTTTGTCTTTCCTTATCAGTTAGTACAAAGCACCAGACTTGGTTCCTATCACTACAGATCTTTAGCATTTATCCCTTACTGCATGGATGTCCAAGCTTTTTGCTTGCCTGGATGCACCGAGTGGACAGGAATTGTCTTGGGCCACATATACAAAAATCAGTCCAGAAGTAATGCCTTCTGTGTTTCCATGGAACTACAGCAGATACAAGGAGCACAGCAACACTACTTGATAGAGCAGATTCCCAGCTACAAAATACTGTTTTTCAGCAATGAACAGGAGCTGTGTGCCATGCTCATAAACATCTGCACCAGGGGAAGTGACGCACCACATCACGGTGC
This sequence comes from Excalfactoria chinensis, assembly GCF_039878825.1. Classification (NCBI taxonomy): domain Eukaryota; kingdom Metazoa; phylum Chordata; class Aves; order Galliformes; family Phasianidae; genus Excalfactoria; species Excalfactoria chinensis. Next base: position 5,520,069 of record NC_092857.1, read on the forward strand.
TCACATATATTCTCTGCCACCATAAATGTTCACAGATGTCCCCATGAATGTCAGTAGGTGTTACTTTTTCTGCATGGTGGAACTCAATGACACACCTTTGCTTCATCCACACTTCCATGTCAGATGCAGTTTTGTCAGACTACCCCTCTGCTGCCATCTCCTGCACAGTAGCAAAATCTGATGAAAAATTGGTGGGGAGGTTCAACTGCCATACGCCCAACACCCTCCTCTGACATCATGGATGAATATAATAAAATAGCAGGCATTAATGTCAGAACAGCTCTCACAAAATATAGAGTTCATGTATATAAATAACAAAACTTCCTTTGATCTCTAATTTGTTTTTTGGGTTTTGTTTTGTTTTATTAAAAAAAAAAGCACTGATATTTGACCCTGTTTTTGTGAAACTAATGCCATCAATCTGGTTCAAGGGAAGTGGTTCAAACTCTTAGTGAGCTCTAAAGGTGTTTGTCAGAGATTTTCTGGCGAAATTCTTTTCCTCCTGGACTTCCGTCTTGAATTTGTTTTTGTTCACAAATGAATGTACTCCCAAAAAAGGGTGGCATGAATAAAGTGTGATTGTGAAGGGAGGAATGTTTTTCTCTAGTAAAGTAGAGCTTACAAAAGTGAAGAGACACAAGGTCAAATTTTTTGAGTCGAATGTCTGATTACAACTTTATATATTTCATTTGAAATTTCCAAGGTAAAGCATTTATGTCAACCAAAAATGGAGTTTTTGTTTTTGTTTTGTTTAGTTTTTGTTTTTCAGTCTTGAAACCTGTAAATCTGTTCTCAAATTCCTTCATGAAAATGGAAAACAACGCTGAGTATTTTTTGCTGCTCACATGATGGCATTTAAGCCAATGAATGAATATGCTTACAATTATTTGCTATGAGTTAGCACTGTATTGTACCCTCCCTATATCCAGGTTTAATCTCAGACACTCAGACAGCATTAATAGCACAAAGATATTCGACAGCATTAATAGCACACAGATATTCAGCTGATGCTGAGCAGTGGGTCTGCTCCTGGGGTCCCCCGCCACTCTGTGGGGCAGAGCTGCAGCAGCAGTAGGAGGTATAAGGGGATGGGGCAATGGCCAGGCTGCAATATCAGATGTGCTGGGCTGCATGTGGCCTATGAACCATGAACTGGACATGCCTGCCTTACTGTATTAGAAAATGCACCTGCCTAGACATGCCTAAAGGAACAGACACACTCCTAGATGCTCTTGCATTGTCTTGTCTGTTATGGAGTGTTTAAGGAATTCTTCAGAATAGATAGTGTGCATTTGTGTTCCTTTTGGCTGAGTATTGATTCTCTGTCTGTGTGCATATATTAGATTTCAAAAAAGAATGTGGAGAAGATGACATTGCTCCACAGTTTTTAATGCCCATGCATTCAAGTAAATATGTAGCTGCTATGCAGTTTGGGTTGATTCTTTAATAAGATTCTCTACTGGTCTGTGCAGTGCTTGTGTTTGTTGTGGGTGTTGGCTTGTATTTATAGCAGTCTGAAAGAGCATACAGACTGTATTAGTGCATCAGGTTCTTCATGAGAAGGCTTCTATCAGGAGAGACTGCAGGCTTTGTATTCTGAAATTACAGGAACAATACCTGAAGAAAGGCATAAAGATTCCATTTGTTGTTTGTTTGTTTTTCTGTTTGTTTCTATGTTTGTTTTCCAGTTCGATAGAAAATATTCATGCTTTTTTTTTCTTTTTTTTTTCTTTTTTTTCCCCCCCATGCTAAAAATTCTATAACTTCTGAGTGCATCTCAGGTTTGCATCTCAGCTTTTTCATTTCAGAGTGTTTTTTGTTTGTTTGTTTGTTTTCTCCTGCTAACTGGTGACAATGATTCAAACCAAATGTAATTTTCTTGTGGCTTCATTGCTTCGGTGTAGAGTAGAATAAAGGACTCCGGCTGTTTATATGCAATATGTAACAATTGCAAATTGAATTTGTAGAACTTGTCTGCAGGTGCAGTAACATTGCCAGGAGAATGTAGACAAGTAGTTACAATGAGCTATCTTGGGTTGAATTTTCATCTGTGAGCTCATACACACAGCTTCAAGAAGCAGCACTAGCCATACACTAACACAGTAATGTGTTATTGTCGGGTCTCTTTTCTGTGAGGGTACAGCGGCTACAGCAGAGTGAAGGAGCATAGCAAACAGGAAAGGGACAGATCCTGAGTGGTTATTTATCACTACGCTGAGCAAGAGGCTTCAGGTTCATAATCCTGACTCTCTGCAGACAGTCATGCTGGGGAAATCTTTTTTCTCCATCTGGAAAGACAATCTTCACCCTTGTTGTTAATAAATAAATAAATATTATCATTTCTTGCACCAACACTGTCTCTTAACATCTCAACAGACCCAATATCCTCACCTCTCCCAATGTACATATAGAGAAAGAATATACTGTTATTCGGAATTTTATTATTCCTTTTTTTTTTTTTTTTTTTTACCCCAGGTTAAACAAGAGCGGCAAGTTTACTATTCCTACATTATTCTTCTTGTATTATTTAGTCTGATTTTTCTTAATATATATATACATGTTTTCAAACTACAGTGGTGATTTCTGTTTGAGGTCACTAATTTGCAAAAAAGGGAGTCATATTTCCTTTGATTATATTATTGTTGTTGTTGTTGTTGTTGTTAGCTCAAATTGACGATCAATGACTTCTGACAGGCTACTACACATCATTCTCACTTCTTGTTTCTTCCCTCTTGAGTAATCCTGAGTTCAAGAACTTGAAACATAAAACATGATTGAACATACAACATAAACTGTGCCTCAATACAAGATGGTATACTACATTGTCTACTGTATTAATTCTTTTTGTTGTGCTTTTTCCTGTTGTTTTTATTTGGTTGGTTGGTTGGTTTGGTTTTGCTTTGGTTTGGTTTTTTTCTTTTCTTTTCTATGTACAAAACCTTTGTGTATGGGCCACCAACAATCTGAAATAGAAAAAAGCATTTTCAAACTAAAGAAAAGGTGGTTCTATACTATCATAACAATCTAGATCATAAATACCATTCATTTTTCCTAATGTTTCACCAGCTAATTTCTTATGTATTTACATCTCCTGGGCTAACTCTTAAAATAATTGCCATTTGTATTCATGGGATAAGTGATCAAGCCCTCAAGCCTAAGTGGTCATGAAAAGCACTGTCTTCCTAGTGCCAACTGAGCATCCTTGGCAAGGGCTGTTCATGTATTCTCTTCATAGTGCACCCCTTCTTACTGACTCTGGCTTTTAAAATATGGGTTTCTTCTGTCACACGTTACTCTGATCAGGCTGATTTAAGGTAGAGGAAGAAAGAGACAAAAAGGGAAGAAATAACATCAAAAAATAAATATGTATATATATAGAAAGCAAGAAAAAGAGAGGGTCAAAAACACGGAGAGGAAAATAACAAAGGGTGTCAAAACGGGATAGAAAAAGCGTGCATTATGAATTGTACTTACTGAAAATAATTTTCATCTCTCCTCAGGGGTGAATCTACAGAGCATCAAATATTTTCCTGCATTTACATTCATAAGCTTAGCAATACTTTTGTTCACTGGAAGAAAACATCCTGAAAGGTGCTTTCCTCTGTCCAAAAGATAGCTTAACCTTTGCTGCCTCAGTCAAGGCTGTTGGTTCATACTCAGAATACCATTAATCTTTTCTCCACCCAATTCCAGACTTCTCCTTTTGTGTTGATCTCTTCCTTTCCATTTTTAAATAGCTTTTTTCTAACTTGCCCATGTTCCCATGGTACTGTGATGAGTGTTGGATCATTCACGGTGTTTAAACCTTTCAAGAACATTTTCCACATGGAGAATCCTCTTAAAGTGAGTACATCATTATACATGATTATCCATGCTTAAAAGAACAATCAACAGAACAATATGTCCCGTACTCAATGCCTTCTCTGAACTGTGCTTTCTTCTTATTATTTTTCCCCTTTCTTTACCATCCTTCTATAACTGTCTAATTTGCTACACTTTGTCTGAATAGTTGCTTGGTTGGAAATCATCTGCTGGTAAACTGTTCACCAATAAATCACAAAATTTGGTTCCAATTCACAAAAAAACACCTTTAAAAAGCACAACAAAGTATGTCTTTCTACCTTTGAAATTATTTAATGAAGCTCATCAGGAAAAGTTCTTTCCTGCACACTCTATCTTCCTCAAAGTGGTTTATTTCCCAGAATACTCTGAATTGTCTGACTGCTTCTCCCTTCTCTCTCTCTGTCTTCCTTGGAAACCAGTGAAGCCTAAAGGCTCCAAATTGTATTTTACTTCATCTTTTGCATTTCATTCATCACACTTACTATCCAGAAGTGTGTTCAAAATGGAATAGATGGCTGAAACATGTGACTCTCCCTTCCTCCACACACCTGAAATCTGTGCAGGTCCCATCGTCTTTTATGTTACTGGTGTTTTAAATCAGGATTTGTTTTTTCTTTTTCCTGTGACGATGGTCCAGGTCAGAATTTAACCATGAGCTCTAATACCCACTTGTGTAATATTAGTAGAACAGCCTTAAAAACTATGTCTGCTACAGTATTTTAAACAGTGCCAGGACAGAAACACTTGAAATTAATGAAAGTTCATGGGAAGGTTTCTTCCAAAGAATTCCCTCAGTAAGTAATGTCACATGACATCCTGCTTTGAAGCATTAGGGAGCCTGCCACAAAATGCTTGCTCCATTCTTGGTAGCTTTGATGCCAAAGAGCAGTCTTGGATGAGCTTACTTTAGTAACGCGGGTGTACTATATTTTTTTCACCATGGTGCATGTCCAAAAAAGAGCAATGAAGAGTCTGAAGCACAAGTATTATGAGGATCAGTTGAGGGAACTGAAATTGTTTAGTCTGGAGAAGGAGTCTCAAGGTAGACCTTATTACTCTTTACAACCACCTGAAAGGAGTGTGTAGTAAGGTGGAGGTTGACCTTTTCTCCCAAGTAACTAGTGATAGGATGTGAAGGATTGGTCTCAGGTTGCACCAGGGCAGGTTCAGGTTGGATGTTAGGAAAAAAAAAAATCTGAGAGAGTGGTAAGGAATTGATTGTAACAGGCTGTCTAGAAGAATGGTTGATTTACCATCCTTGGAGATTTAGAGAAAAGGGTAGATGCAGTGCGGAGAGACAGTGCTTTAGTGGCATGATGGTGAAGGGCTGACAGTTAAACAAGATGTTCCTAGCACATTTTTCTAGTGTTAATGATTTTATGATTCCAATCATTCCGTGATTCTATGATTTTGATCTTTTGCTTTTCTGGAAGTAAAGAAGAGTACTGTAAAGATTCAGGCAGCCCACCTATGTAGCCTAATAAAGGATTTCTCAGGCAGGGATTTGTTCCAGCTTCAGTAGAAGTATACCTATTACCATATCTGCATATAAAATAAACATGGAAAATTGAACATACATAGAAAACGTATAAAATACCTAATTTATATAAATATAGATATAGATATAGATTCATTATAAATATATTCATAAGGTGAGGAAAAAATCACAACTCTTACTGATCGATCTTTAAAACTGAGTGAAATTCGGGACTCACTCTCTCTTATTTTACTTGATTCGTTAGTCTTAATTCCAATTATATTGTATTATATTGTGTTATTCTGTATTTCGATATAGTATTTAGTAAATAAGTGTGCCTCCTTAGATCGTTGCCGCTGTATTTATTTCCTTTTCCCTGTATTTCTTTCCCTTCTGGGCCAGCGGCCTGCAGGCCGACTGCCCTCCTGTCATGGGTGCAGGTAGATTTTAGGGTAACCTATGACATTATTCTTTATAAATTAGGTATTTTATTACCTGTGTTTATGTTTATGTTTTGAGATTTTTTTTCCCCTTAAAGAGAGCAAGCATACAATACAAAAATTACCTTCTTCCTTCAGGCACAGAAGTGTTTTAGTTGTCTTTCCCTGTGTTCTAATATTTCAGCAAAATGAGAAGTTCATGTGGCAGCAACAGTCAAGTCAGTGTAAAACTCACACTCAACCTCAACTTTACAGTTCAGTGGAAACAAAACTCAGAATCAAGATCATTACTGTTAGAATTTTTTATTTCATAAAACACATACTCTTTCTTGAGCAATAGCAGTAGCTCTGGTGAAGGCAATAAACTCTGCAAAAACCCTTCATTATAAAGTACAAGTTTTAAAATGTTACACAGTCGCTTCAACTACTTACACTTAATACCTCAGCCACTTATATCCAGTTAGATACTTATATCTAACTAACAAATGGATGTCTGTAATTACAAATACATATTTATCTGTAAGCACAATTACATATTTTCTTGTCTTTTTTTTTTTTTTTTGTTCCCCCCCCCCTTCCATTAGATACTGATTTCATCAGATATAGAAACTTGATTTTTCATCATATAGGAAACTCAGAACAAGGTTCACTTTCCCCAAATTCAGTCACGAAGCAAATTGAGTGTGAAGCCCTAAATTTAGTGTGAAGCAATCTTCTAAGTACTTTCCTAAATACTTCAGATAAATACACTTATCATCAATATAAATCTTTGCATATATAATTATAGATACACACATATGTGAGTGCAAGTATATGTTTATATAAAGGATTTGGTACCATCTCAAGCCGGGACTATGGAAGTCCTAAAAAACAATCCCACCTTCCAAGATTCAGAGATTTAGACAGGACAGACATGATTCAACTAAATAGCTCATATCCAGAGAGTAAAGTTTAAGTCAAAAAGTTGTGTTTTAATTAGAACTTTTTGAAATGGAAGGTGTACAAGTATTGTCATTAAGTCACTGAAAGTCACTGAAATATTCCAAGTTGGATTCTGCTATTCCACTTCTTTGTGCCAAAGCCTGAAACTGATTTTTTTTTTTTTTCTTAGAAGTGTAGAATTGCACAAAATGCTTTAGTATTCATGGGATTTGTCTCCGTGTTTGCTGTGCAACATTGCAGGTCACAGATAAAAATCAAGGCTGCATTCCTGTGATTAGGAAAGTGATTTTGGTGACCAGGCACTGAAGAGGCATCAAATAAATATGATGATATGACTGATAGCTATTATCAATTATAATATTAAAATAACAATCAGAAAAAAAATATATATTCTCGTGATGAAAAAAATACCCAGCCACTGCCCTTTTCATATTAATGAAATTCGATTTTTCAATCAGTATGAAGGACATCACCTGTGCTCCTTGCCTCCAGGTTTATCTACATGGGTGGAATAGATTCTGAAAACTAGCACTTAGAGAACTTTCTCAGAAAGATATTTCCAAATGTCAGCATTTTCTATTACTTTGTCATTGACTTCTAATGTGTTTTCAGAATGATTTGGTCCTTTCTTGGGTAAAGAAGAAAAATGGAAATCGAAAAAACTTATATCATTCATTATTATGCAGCTTTCGCATTGCAAAACACAATTTATAGCTAAAAACTTGCCTTCCTTTCTGCTATGCCACTTCAAATGTCCAATGCTAAACAGAATGTGCTATAAAAATGTCTGCCCTCACTCTGAGGGATTCAAATGATTGACAATAAAGTGGAAAACTGTTAAACATGTAACCTTGGCACTAGTTCCGTGGAATATTTATTCACACAGTGTTGTAGTCTTTGGTTTGTTTTGTTGTTTTATTGGATTGTATTGTGTTCAGTTGTGCCTTACAGCATCTATGCACACAAGTCAAATGCTAGCCATGGGAAAGAAAGAAAGCAGCAGGAGACAGCTCACAGAGAAAGCATGATGTTTCTTGGGCTGGCTCATAACTTCAGAGACCTGTAAGTCTTCCCTACAAGGGGCTGATTGCAGCAGTACAACCTTAAGAACAAACTACAGAAATAATTGATAGCTGGATAGGCATGTTCACTATTGCCTGCCATTCCAAGGAGGCAGAAAGTTCCCTCTTTTTTCCTCAAACTTAATACTCTGTGCTTGGACAGGGTTCTTTCACTGATGAATAAGTTAAGATTGGAGACAAGATTGCTCCCTGTTGAGTGTATTGTTGGGTCAGAAGCTGCTGTGATGCGAAGAGCTGCAAAGTTAAGTTTATACCTTCTTCCCCCTAAGCACTGTTTCCTGTGAATTTAAATAAGACTGTTGCAGTCTGTTCCTATACAATTCAAAACACAGAGATGCCAATAAATTAAACATGGAAGAATTATTCACTTGAAAAGGATTTTAAACAGCCACTGTAACTACTTGTTGCCTGTTTTTTCTTCACTTTTTGTGGCTTTTCTTCTCCCTTCTTTCCACAGTAAGACAACGAATTATGATTTCCCCCAGAAAAGAAATGTCCATCTTTAACACCATGAGAAATAATATATTAAATATGACATTTTCAAACCAGAATATTTCTCAGATGTTATTGGAAAACTCCACTGTGTTTAGGCAAGTAGAGAGAAAACAAACAAACAGACAGTGAAAGCGGACAGAGTTATAATATATATAATAATAATAAAGTGAACATAAAGAGTACTACTACATTTAGCTATAATAAGCAAAGGACCTAATGTACCTCTTTCTGGGTTGCAATTTGGCCTCAAGTTTGATGGAGGTTTTACACACATAAGCATTTTGCTGTCACTTGAAACTGCCTTATTCCATACAGAGAGTGAAAATATGGGCTAGAGTACTCAACTCTTTGATAAACTTGTGTTCATGCACTGTCACCATTTGGTAACTAGGGTATTCTTTCAGTTGTATGGGAGCAATCTGTCATGCTTGTAGACAAGAGTGATTTTCATTAGTGGTTAATTAACTCACTGAGTGCTCTCAGTATCACAAAAACATGGAATCATCTGGGTTGTCAAAGGCCTCAAAAATCATCTAGTTTCAACCGCCTGCACTGAGCAGGGCTGCCAAACGGCATAATGGGCAATTGATCAGGTTGTCAGGGGTCCCATCCAACCTGGACTTTGTCACCTCCAAGGCATCCTCAATTTCTCTGGGAAGTATGTTGCAGCATCTCAGCCTCATCTGAGTGAAATAAATGAGCGAGCTCATCTATTTTTTCTTATTTATTTCTCTTACTGGCATAAGCCCTTACTGATAGTTCAGGCTGGCAGTGACGAAGTCACTGAGAAAAGCCTGAGGACTATCAAGAAAGACTTCAGGGAACTGGGGCGGATAGTTGAAGGAACAGGTGTGCAGGTATATTTTTCTTCTATATCTATAGTGGCAGGGAAGGATACTGAGAGAATCCAAAAAACCCACCTGATAAATAAATTGCTTAATAGTTGGTGCAAACACAGGATCATGAGTATCCATTTGTTAGTTTAACCATAACTTTTCTTACAGAGAAATTTCCAGAACAACAGGATGTGGAATTAAAATGTTGGGCAACTTCTCAAAAGTGGACTGAGCAAATCCTTCTGCAAATACAAGACTGCCCTGTGCTACCCGCTTATTCTCTCAGCAGTAAAACTTCTAACTTTATTTGTGATGTTTTCAGCCCCCTTAACTTAAATATGCCTTAAATTGTCCCCATGGTCCATTATTTTTCTGATGATATGGCAGGAACAGAGGTAAGAATTTAGCCACAATACATTTCACAGTATGACTTATCTAGAGTTCACTAATAAAGCCATTCACTATCAGGAAATGAGCTAGTATTCTGCCTCCGTCTTTAATGTCTGCCTTCTGTTTTGTTTGTGCCTGATTTTTTCTTTTGGGATGTAGAGTGAGGTCTGTAAACTGGATATCTTAGATAAGTGAGGCTATGCACCTGTTTAGGTTTACAAATGAATCACACTATTCCAACTGGAAAATAGTCTCAACAATGACTTATTGTTTCAATAAAGATGAAATATACAGCTTACAGAAAGGAACAATAGAAGTCAATAATTTAAAAAAAAATCATAATAATAATCAAAATTCTGCTTCTTTTGACTGCATTCTTACTCAATTAGCAAATGCAGTTTCTCTGCTAAGAAAGCCAGTAATATGATAGGAAGTCATTAATACAATATAATCACAGACTAAGATCAAACTCATCTTCTGTCTCTTTACCTTGTCAAGTGTTTCAATATTTTATGTTGTAATGTGATGACCAGAACTGATCAGTATAATCTAAGTGTGGATCTGACTAATGTATTGTATAATCAAAGATTTCCCTTTGATTTAAATTCATTTGCATTTTCTTGCTTTTACTGTAGAATCACACCCCTAAGATTTAGTGTGGTTAAAGATAAAATTTCATGATATCTTCTAGTCCAAAAGGCTGTTAAGTTTCTTCTCAGCCTTGAAATTCAGCATCCAATGTTTAGACAGGTTTTCTCTGTACCACTTGCTCTCTCTCAGATATTCTTGCTTTTCCCAAGCTCATATTTCATTTATCTACTCATTAAAATTTGAATCTTTCTTTCCAATTGGACAGGGACAAAATATACTCTTTTTCTCTATGTCAGTTTATTACATCTCTTCTTAGTGTTTTACTTTGTCTGTGAACAACAATGGTTATTTCTAGGTAATAATAAAAAGGCATAACAAGATTGAGACCTATTCTTTCTCTCTCCTTCCTTCCTTCCTTCCTTCCTTCCTTCCTTCCTTCCTTCCTTCCTTCCTTCCTTCCTTCCTTCCTTCCTTCCTTCCTTCCTTCCTTCCTTCCTTCCTTCCTTCCTTCCTTCCTTCCTTCCTTCCTTCCTTCCTTCCTTCCTTCCTTCCTTCCTTCCTTCCTTCCTTCCTTCCTTCCTTCCTTCCTTCCTTCCTTCCTTCCTTCCTTCCTTCTTCCTTCCTTCCTTCCTTCCTTCCTTCCTTCCTTCCTTCCTTCCTTCCTTCCTTCCTTCCTTCCTTCCTTCCTTCCTTCCTTCCTTCCA